>NW_026114362.1:0-9635 GCF_018139145.2 Gymnogyps californianus | reverse complement strand
GGAGAGAGGATGGCAAAGATTATAGGTGGCTAGAGAAGCGCAGAGCCCCAGTTTGTGCCCTGAAAGGCTTAGCCAAGGAATGCTGGCAAGCGTAGCAGTCAGTGCTGGCACTTTTCAGGTGTGAGGAATTGTGGACGTTTTCAATTTCTCAGCTCGTGTCTACGAGACGGAGAGATAGTGACCGTGACGTTAGGTGGCTAGAGAAGCGCAGAGCCCCAGTGTGCTGCGCCTGTGAAAGCGCTTCCAAGGAACGGTGCTGGCTAGCGGTAGCATTCAGTGCTGGCACTTTTCAGGTGTGAGGAATTGCTGGACGTTTTCAATGTCTCACCTGTGCTCTCCATCGACTGCGAGAGGATGAGCAAAGATTAGGTGGCTAGAGAAGCGCAGAGCCCCAGCCTTTGTGTGGCCTGAAAGTAGCCAAGGCATGCTTAGAGCAGTAGCAGTCAGTGCTGGCACTTTTCAGGTGTGAGGAATTGCTGGACGTTTTCAATTTCTGCTCGTGTCTACGAGACGGAGAGATAGTGAGCGTGACGTTAGGTGGCTAGAGAAGCGCAGAGCCCCAGTGTTGCTGCGCCTGTGAAAGCGCTTCCAAGGAACGTGCTGGCTAGCGGTAGCATTCAGTGCTGGCACTTTTCAGGTGTGAGGAATTGCTGGACGTTTTCAATTTCTCAGCTCGTGTCTACGAGACGGAGAGATAGTGAGTGACGTTAGGTGGCTAGAGAAGCGCAGAGCCCCAGTTGCTGCGCCTGTGAAAGCGCTTCCAAGGAACGTGCTGGCTAGCGGTAGCATTCAGTGCTGGCACTTTTCAGGTGTGAGGAATTGCTGGACGTTTTCAATGTCTCAGCTTGGTGTACGAGACGAGAGATAGTGACCGAGACGTTAGGTGGCTAGAGAAGCGCAGAGCCCCAGTGTGCTGCGCCTGTGAAAGCGCTTCCAAGGAACGGTGCTGGCTAGCGGTAGCGTTCAGTGCTGGCACTTTTCAGGTGTGAGGAATTGCTGGACGTTTTCAATGTCTCACCTGTGCTCTCCTCGACTGCGAGAGAGGAGGAGCCAAAGATTATGTGGCTAGAGAAGCACAGAGCCCCAGCCTTGTGGGCCCTGAAAGCTAGCCAAGGCATGCTTAGATCAAGCAGTAGCAGTCAGTGCTGGCACTTTTCAGGTGTGAGGAATTGCTGGACGTTTTCAATTTCTCAGCTCGTGTCTACGAGACGGAGAGATAGTGACCGTGACGTTAGGTGGCTAGAGAAGCGCAGAGCCCCAGTGTGCTGCGCCTGTGAAAGCGCTTCCAAGGAACGGTGCTGGCTAGAGGTAGCAGTCAGTGCTGGCACTTTTCAGGTGTGAGGAATTGCTGGACGTTTTCAATGTCTCAGCTTGGTCTACGAGACGGAGAGATAGTGACCGTGACGTTAGGTGGCTAGAGAAGCGCAGAGCCCCAGTGTGCTGCGCCTGTGAAAGCGCTTCCAAGGAACGTGCTGGCTAGGTAGCATTCAGTGCTGGCACTTTTCAGGTGTGAGGAATTGCTGGACGTTTTCAATGTCTCCTGTGCTCTCCATCGACTGCGAGAGAGATGAGCCAAGTTAGGTGGCTAGAGAAGCACAGAGCCCCAGCCTTTGTGTGGCCCTGAAAGGCTAGCCAAGGCATGCTTAGATCAAGCAGTAGCAGTCAGTGCTGGCACTTTTCAGGTGTGAGGAATTGCTGGACGTTTTCAATTCTCAGCTCGTGTCTACGAGACGGAGAGATAGTGACCGTGACGTTAGGTGGCTAGAGAAGCGCAGAGCCCCAGTGTTGCTGCGCCTGTGAAAGCGCTTCCAAGGAACGGTGCTGGCTAGCGGTAGCATTCAGTGCTGGCACTTTTCAGGTGTGAGGAATTGCTGGACGTTTTCAATTTCTCAGCTCGTGTCTACGAGACGAGAGATAGTGAGCGTGACGTTAGGTGGCTAGAGAAGCGCAGAGCCCCAGTTGCTGCGCCTGTGAAAGCGCTTCCAAGGAACGGTGCTGGCTAGCGGTAGCAGTCAGTGCTGGCACTTTTCAGGTGTGAGGAATTGCTGGACGTTTTCAATGTCTCAGCTGGTGTACGAGACGAGAGATAGTGACCGACGTTAGGTGGCTAGAGAAGCGCAGAGCCCCAGTGTGCTGCGCCTGTGAAAGCGCTTCCAAGGAACGTGCTGGCTAGCGGTAGCATTCAGTGCTGGCACTTTTCAGGTGTGAGGAATTGCTGGACGTTTTCAATGTCTCACCTGTGCTCTCCTTCGACTGCGAGAGAGGATGAGCCAAAGATTATGTGGCTAGAGAAGCACAGAGCCCCAGCCTTTGTGTGGCCCTGAAAGCTAGCCAAGGCATGCTTAGATCAAGCAGTAGCAGTCAGTGCTGGCACTTTTCAGGTGTGAGGAATTGCTGGACGTTTTCAATTTCTCAGCTCGTGTCTACGAGACGGAGAGATAGTGACCGTGACGTTAGGTGGCTAGAGAAGCGCAGAGCCCCAGTGTGCTGCGCCTGTGAAAGCGCTTCCAAGGAACGGTGCTGGCTAGCGGTAGCATTCAGTGCTGGCACTTTTCAGGTGTGAGGAATTGCTGGAGTTTTCAATGTCTCACCTGTGCTCTCCATCGACTGCGAGAGAGATGAGCCAAAGATTATGTGGCTAGAGAAGCACAGGAGCCCCAGCCTTTGTGTGGCCTGAAAGTAGCCAAGGCATGCTTAGATCAAGCAGTAGCAGTCAGTGCTGGCACTTTTCAGGTGTGAGGAATTGCTGGACGTTTTCAATTTCTCAGCTCGTGTCTACGAGACGGAGAGATAGTGACCGTGACGTTAGGTGGCTAGAGAAGCGCAGAGCCCCAGTGTTGCTGCGCCTGTGAAAGCGCTTCCAAGGAACGGTGCTGGCTAGCGGTAGCATTCAGTGCTGGCACTTTTCAGGTGTGAGGAATTGCTGGACGTTTTCAATTTCTCAGCTCGTGTCTACGAGACGGAGAGATAGTGAGCGTGACGTTAGGTGGCTAGAGAAGCGCAGAGCCCCAGTTGTTGCTGCGCCTGTGAAAGCGCTTCCAAGGAACGGTGCTTGGTCATAGCCAGTGTAGCAGTTTCAGTGCTGGCACTTTTCAGGGTGTGAAGGAATTGCTGGACGTTTTCAATATGTCTCAGCTTGGATGTACGAGACGTTAGTAGATAGTGGACCGAGACGTTATTTAGACGTAAGGACATGGTAGAGAAGCGCAAGAGCCCCAGTGTGCTGCGCCTGTGAAAGCGCTTCCAAGGAACCGTGCTGGCTAGCGGTGCATTCAGTGCTGGCACTTTTCAGGTGTGAGGAATTGCTGGAAGTTTCTCAATGTCTCACCTGTGCTCTCCTTCGACTGCGAGAGAGGATGAGCGCAAAGATTATGTGGCTAGAGAAGCACAGAGCCCCAGCCTCTGGTGGGCCCTGAAAGTCTAGCCAAGGCATGCTTAGATCAAGCAGTAGCAGTCAGTGCTGGCACTTTTCAGTTGTGAGGAATTGCTGGACGTTTTCAATTCTCAGCTCGTGTCTACGAGACGGAGAGATAGTGACGCTGACGTTAGGTGGCTAGAGAAGCGCAGAGCCCCAGTGGTGCTGCGCCTGTGAAAGCGCTTCAAGGAACGGTGCTGGCTAGCGGTAGCATTCAGTGCTGGCACTTTTCAGGTGTGAGGAATTGCTGGACGTTTTCAATGTCTCACCTGTGCTCTACCGAGACGGAGAGAGGATGAGCGTGAGTTATGTGGGCTAGAGAAGCGCAGAGCCCCAGCTGTGTGTGGCCCTGGAAAGGTTTAAGAAGGCTGCTCTAGACAAGCAGTAGCATTCAGTGCTGGCACTTTTCAGGTGTGAGGAATTGCTGGACGTTTTCAATGTCTCAGCTGTGTCTCCGATAGACGGGAGGGGAGAGGAGTGAGAGCCAGTGGGCGAACGATTACGGTGGCTAGAGAAGCGCAGATGCCCCAAGCCTGTTGCTGTGCCTCTTGAAAGGGCTAGCAAGCCAGTGCTGTAGCTCAAGCAGTAGCAGTCAGTGCTGGCACTTTTCAGGTGTGAGGAATTGCTGGACGTTTCAATGTCTCAGCTCGTGTCTACGAGACGAGAGAAGTGACCGTGACGTTAGGTGGCTAGAGAAGCGCAGAGCCCCAGTGTTGCTGCGCCTGTGAAAGCGCTTCCAAGAACGTGCTAGCTAACGTAGCAGTTCAGTGCTGGCACTTTTCAGGTGTGAGGAAATTGCTGGACGTTTTCAATTTCTCAGCTGTGTCTACGAGACGGAGAGATGTGACTCTGACGTTAGGTGGCTAGAGAAGCGCAGAGCCCCAGTGTGTGCTGCGCCTGTGAAAGCCGCTTCCAAGGAACGTGCTGGCTAGCGGTAGCTTCAGTGCTGGCACTTTTCAGGTGTGAGGAATTGCTGGAGTTTTCAATGTCTCACCTGTGCTCTCCATCGACTGCGAGAGAGGATGAGCCAAAGATTATGTGGCTAGAGAAGCAGCAGAGCCCCAGCCTTGTGTGCCCTGAAAGGCTAGCCAACGGCATGGCTTAGATCAAGCAGTAGCAGTCAGTGCTGGCACTTTTCAGGTGTGAGGAATTGCTGGACGTTTTCAATTTCTCAGCTCGTGTCTACGAGACGGAGAGATAGTGACCGTGACGTTAGGTGGCTAGAGAAGCGCAGAGCCCCAGTGTTGCTGCGCCTGTGAAAGCGCTTCCAAGGAACGGTGCTGGCTAGCGGTAGGCATTCAGTGCTGGTACTTTTTCAGGGTGTGAGGAATTGCTGGAAGTTTTCAATGTCTCACTCGTGCTCTCCATGACTGCGAGATTGAGGATGGACCAAAGATAGGTGGCTTAGAGAAGCAGCAGAGCCCCAGCCTTTGTGGGCCCTGAAAGGCTAGCCAAGGCATGCTTATCAAGCAGTAGCAGTCAGTGCTGGCACTTTTCAGGTGTGAGGAATTGCTGGACGTTTTCAATTTCTCAGCTCGTGTCTACGAGACGGAGAGATAGTGACCGTGACGTTAGGTGGCTAGAGAAGCGCAGAGCCCCAGTGTGCTGCGCCTGTGAAAGCGCTTCCAAGGAACGGTGCTGGCTAGGTAGCATTCAGTGCTGGCACTTTTCAGGTGTGAGGAATTGCTGGACGTTTTCAATGTCTCACCTGTGCTCTCCTTCGACTGCGAGAGAGGATGAGCCGAAGATTAGGTGGCTAGAGAAGCACAGAGCCCCAGCCTTTGTGTGGCCCTGAAAGGCTAGCCAAGGCATGCTTAGATCAAGCAGTAGCAGTCAGTGCTGGCACTTTTCAGGTGTGAGGAATTGCTGGACGTTTTCAATTTCTCAGCTCGTGTCTACGAGACGGAGAGATAGTGACCGTGACGTTAGGTGGCTAGAGAAGCGCAGAGCCCCAGTGGTGCTGCGCCTGTGAAAGCGCTTCCAAGGAACGGTGCTGGCTAGGTAGCTTCAGTGCTGGCACTTTTCAGGTGTGAGGAATTGCTGGACGTTTTCAATGTCTCACCTGTGCTCTCTACGACTGCGAGAGAGGATGACAAGATTAGGTGGCTAGAGAAGCACAGAGCCCCAGCCTTGTGTGGCCCTGAAAGCTAGCCAAGGCATGCTTAGATCAAGCAGTAGCAGTCAGTGCTGGCACTTTTCAGGTGTGAGGAATTGCTGGACGTTTTCAATTTCTCAGCTCGTGTCTACGAGAGAGAGATAGTGACCGTGACGTTAGGTGGCTAGAGAAGCGCAGAGCCCCAGTGTGCTGCGCCTGTGAAAGCGCTTCCAAGGAACGGTGCTGGCTAGAGGTAGCAGTCAGTGCTGGCACTTTTCAGGTGTGAGGAATTGCTGGACGTTTTCAATTTCTCAGCTGTGTCTACGAGACGGAGAGATAGTGACCGTGACGTTAGGTGGCTAGAGAAGCGCAGAGCCCCAGTGTGCTGCGCCTGTGAAAGCGCTTCCAAGGAACGGTGCTGGCTAGCGGTAGCATTCAGTGCTGGCACTTTTCAGGTGTGAGGAATTGCTGGACGTTTTCAATGTCTCACCTGTGCTCTCTTCGACTGCGAGAGAGGAGTGACCAAGATTAGGTGGCTAGAGAAGCAGAGCCCCAGCCTTGTGTGGCCCTGAAAGCTTAGCCAAGGCATGCTTAGATCAAGCAGTAGCAGTCAGTGCTGGCACTTTTCAGGTGTGAGGAATTGCTGGACGTTTTCAATTTCTCAGCTCGTGTCTACGAGACGGAGAGATAGTGACCGTGACGTTAGGTGGCTAGAGAAGCGCAGAGCCCCAGTGTGCTGCGCCTGTGAAAGCGCTTCCAAGGAACGGTGCTGGCTAGGGTAGCAGTCAGTGCTGGCACTTTTCAGGTGTGAGGAATTGCTGGACGTTTTCAATGTCTCAGCTGTGTCTACGAGACGGAGAGATAGTGACCGTGACGTTAGGTGGCTAGAGAAGCGCAGAGCCCCAGTGGTGCTGCGCCTGTGAAAGCGCTTCCAAGGAACGGTGCTGGCTAGCGGTAGCATTCAGTGCTGGCACTTTTCAGGTGTGAGGAATTGCTGGACGTTTTCAATTCTCACTGTCTCTACGAGACGAGGATGAGGGAAGATTAGGTGGCTAGAGAAGCGCAGAGCCCCAGTGTGTGCCTGAAAGCGCTTCCAAGGCATGCTAGCTAGCAGTAGCAGTCAGTGCTGGCACTTTTCAGGTGTGAGGAATTGCTGGACGTTTTCAATTTCTCAGCTGTGCTTCCTCGACTGCGAGAGAGATGAGCCAAGATTAGGTGGCTAGAGAAGCACAGAGCCCCAGCCTTTGTGTGGCCCTGAAAGGCTAGCCAAGGCATGCTTAGCTAGCAGTAGCAGTCAGTGCTGGCACTTTTCAGGTGTGAGGAATTGCTGGACGTTTTCAATTCTCAGCTCGTGTCTACGAGACGGAGAGATAGTGACCGTGACGTTAGGTGGCTAGAGAAGCGCAGAGCCCCAGTGTGCTGCGCCTGTGAAAGCGCTTCCAAGGAACGGTGCTGGCTAGCGGTAGCATTCAGTGCTGGCACTTTTCAGGTGTGAGGAATTGCTGGACGTTTTCAATGTCTCACCTGTGCTCTCCTTCGACTGCGAGAGGGAGCCAAAGATTTGTGGCTAGAGAAGCACAGAGCCCCAGCCTTTGTGTGGCCCTGAAAGGTAGCCAAGGCATGCTTAGATCAAGCAGTAGCAGTCAGTGCTGGCACTTTTCAGGTGTGAGGAATTGCTGGACGTTTTCAATTTCTCAGCTCGTGTCTACGAGACGGAGAGATAGTGACCGTGACGTTAGGTGGCTAGAGAAGCGCAGAGCCCCAGTGTGCTGCGCCTGTGAAAGCGCTTCCAAGGAACGGTGCTGGCTAGCGGTAGTTCAGTGCTGGCACTTTTCAGGTGTGAGGAATTGCTGGACGTTTTCAATGTCTCAGCTGTGTCTACGAGACGAGAGAGATAGTGAGCGTGACGTTAGGTGGCTAGAGAAGCAGAGCCCCAGTGTGTGCGCCTGTGAAAGCGCTTCCAAGGAACGGTGCTGGCTTAGCAGTAGCAGTCAGTGCTGGCACTTTTCAGGTGTGAGGAATTGCTGGACGTTTTCAATTCTCAGCTCGTGTCTACGAGACGGAGAGATAGTGACCGACGTTAGGTGGCTAGAGAAGCGCAGAGCCCCAGTGTGCTGCGCCTGTGAAAGCGCTTCCAAGGAACGGTGCTGGCTAGCGGTAGCATTCAGTGCTGGCACTTTTCAGGTGTGAGGAATTGCTGGAAGTTTTCAATGTCTCACCTGTGCTCTCCTTCGACTGCGAGAGAGGATGAGCCAAAGATTAGGTGGCTAGAGAAGCACAGAGCCCCAGCCTTTGGTGGGCCCTGAAAGGCTAGCCAAGGCATGCTTAGATCAAGCAGTAGCAGTCAGTGCTGGCACTTTTCAGGTGTGAGGAATTGCTGGACGTTTTCAATTTCTCAGCTCGTGTCTACGAGACGGAGAGATAGTGACCGTGACGTTAGGTGGCTAGAGAAGCGCAGAGCCCCAGTGGTGCTGCGCCTGTGAAAGCGCTTCCAAGGAACGGTGCTGGCTAGGTAGCATTCAGTGCTGGCACTTTTCAGGTGTGAGGAATTGCTGGACGTTTTCAATGTCTCACCTGTGCTCTCCTCGACTGCGAGAGAGGATGAGCCAAAGATTAGGTGGCTAGAGAAGCACGAGAGCCTTTGTGCTGGCCTGAAAGGTAGCCAAGGCATGCTTAGATCAAGCAGTAGCAGTCAGTGCTGGCACTTTTCAGGTGTGAGGAATTGCTGGACGTTTTCAATTTCTCAGCTCGTGTCTACGAGACGGAGAGATAGTGACCGTGACGTTAGGTGGCTAGAGAAGCGCAGAGCCCCAGTGTTGCTGCGCCTGTGAAAGCGCTTCCAAGGAACGGTGCTGGCTAGCGGTAGCATTCAGTGCTGGCACTTTTCAGGTGTGAGGAATTGCTGGACGTTTTCAATGTCTCAGCTGTGTCTACGAGACGGAGAGATAGTGACCGTGACGTTAGGTGGCTAGAGAAGCGCAGAGCCCCAGTGTGCTGCGCCTGTGAAAGCGCTTCCAAGGAACGTGCTGGCTCAAGGTAGCAGTCAGTGCTGGCACTTTTCAGGTGTGAGGAATTGCTGGACGTTTTCAATGTCTCAGCTCGTGTCTACGAGACGGAGAGATAGTGACCGTGACGTTAGGTGGCTAGAGAAGCGCAGAGCCCCAGTGTGCTGCGCCTGTGAAAGCGCTTCCAAGGAACGTGCTGGCTAGCGGTAGCATTCAGTGCTGGCACTTTTCAGGTGTGAGGAATTGCTGGACGTTTTCAATGTCTCACCTGTGCTCTCCTCGTGCGAGAGAATGACCAAGATTAGGTGGCTAGAGAAGCACAGAGCCCCAGCCTTTGTGTGGCCTGAAAGGCTTAGCCAAGGCATGCTTAGATCAAGCAGTAGCAGTCAGTGCTGGCACTTTTCAGGTGTGAGGAATTGCTGGACGTTTTCAATTTCTCAGCTCGTGTCTACGAGACGGAGAGATAGTGACCGTGACGTTAGGTGGCTAGAGAAGCGCAGAGCCCCAGTGTTGCTGCGCCTGTGAAAGCGCTTCCAAGGAACGGTGCTGGCTAGCGGTAGCATTCAGTGCTGGCACTTTTCAGGTGTGAGGAATTGCTGGACGTTTTCAATTCTCAGCTCGTGTCTACGAGACGGAGAGATAGTGACCGTGACGTTAGGTGGCTAGAGAAGCGCAGAGCCCCAGTGTGTGTGCGCCTGTGAAAGCGCTTCCAAGGAACGGTGCTGGCTAGCGGTAGCAGTCAGTGCTGGCACTTTTCAGGTGTGAGGAATTGCTGGACGTTTTCAATTCTCAGCTGTGTCTACGAGACGGAGAGATAGTGACGACGTTAGGTGGCTAGAGAAGCGCAGAGCCCCAGTGGTGCTGCGCCTGTGAAAGCGCTTCCAAGGAACGTGCTGGCTAGCGGTAGCAGTCAGTGCTGGCACTTTTCAGGTGTGAGGAATTGCTGGACGTTTTCAATGTCTCACCTGTGCTCTCTCGACTGCGAGAGAGAGTGAGCAAGTTAGGTGGCTAGAGAAGCGCAGAGCCCCAGTGTGCTGCGCCTGAAAGCTAGCCAAGGAATGCTTAGATCGCTGGCAGTAGCAGTCAGTGCTGGCACTTTTCAGGTGTGAGGAATTGCTGG
>NW_026114361.1:0-9749 GCF_018139145.2 Gymnogyps californianus | reverse complement strand
TATTACCACCTACGATATTGTGGACAACTGGAAGAATATGGGGAGTGAGGTACACGGAACCCGGAACCGATAAGGGAGGGCTCATACTAATTAAGAAAGAACCAATACCCCAGGCCCCCTCTGGGGTTGGCCCGAACTCTATTATTATTGCAGACGGAGAAACGGATTTAACAGAAATAACTCCATCTACAGAAATAACTCCATCTGTTTCTGAAAATAACACCAAGATAAATCTGCCAGAACCTGGAACTCCGACTCCTACCCCCCAAACCAACCCGTTATGGAACCTGTTGCAAGCAAGCTTTCAGGTCCTAAATACAACCAATCCTAATATAACGAAACATTGTTGGTTATGTTATGATATACGCCCACCTTATTACGAAGCTATAGGAATAGATCACAGGCATAGAAAAGCTAATGGCACCAACCCGGCTGAATGCCTATGGGATACTCGGAAACAAGGAATTACCGTGTCACAAGTCACCGGAAAAGGAAGGTGCCTAGGTACAGTCCCTAGATCTAAACAACATCTTTGCAATAAAACTGTCCAAGGGCCAAGTGGGAGACAGGCGGACTGGTTACTCCCAGCTGAAAACGCAAAATGGGTTTGCTCTCAAACTGGGGTCACGCCCTGTTTATCAACAAAAGTATTTGATTGGACAAAAGAATTCTGTATACAAGTTATTGTAGTACCTAGGGTAATTTATCACCCTGAAAGCTTTATGTACAGTAACCAAGCCTCCTCACTCCATCACATACAGAAGCGCGAACCCTTTACCGCTTTAACCGTGGCAATTCTTATGGTCACTGGAGCTGCAGGAGCTGGAACCGGAATAGCCTCACTAGTACAACAAAATCAAGGATTTCAATCCCTTAGAATAGCAGTAGATGAAGATTTAGCATAGAGAAAGCCATGACTGCTCTTGAACAGTCTGTAAGGTCATTGTCAGAAGTAGTATTACAAAACAGACGAGGGTTAGACTTAATGTTTTTACAACAAGGAGGTCTTTGTGCAGCCTTACAAGAAGAGTGTTGTGTATATGCAGATCACACTGGAGTAGTTAGGGATACTATGACAAAACTGAGGGAAGGCCTAGAAAAAAGACGAGAGGAAAGAGAATCACAACAAAGTTGGTATGAATCCTGGTTTAATCATTCTCCGTGGTTAACCACCCTAGTATCCACTATTGCAGGACCAGTAATACTATTGATTTTAGGACTAACCTTTGGACCATGTATATTTAATAAGATAATTGGAATTGTGAAAGGTAGACTAGAGGCAGCGCACCTAATGATGATGAAAACTAAATATGAACTTGTGAATCCGGAAGCTGTTTTGGAAGAGACACTAGCCCTGAGTTATGCAGAGCTTCAAAGATTTGATGAACAAAATAATAAAAAGGAAAAGGGGGGATTGTGATAAGTAAAACCCTGAGTTTGTTAATCAAATCTTGCTTGTATAAGACATGTGGAAAGTTTGGTTTTGGGTTTTTTTTTTTTTCGCTGATGTATACCCACAAACATTGTGGGAAAATCGCTTGCAAGTGTTGAAACATTCCTTAGTTATCCAAAGACATGTGGGGGTCCGCTTGCAAGTATTGAAACATTCCTTAGTTATCTAAAGCCATGTGGGGGTAGGGACAGCCAAATATTCGGTAGAAGAAACAACTGAGTAACGGATAAAAGAAAAGGCGATTTCACAAGAACATGAGCGGGACCTAAGTCACCTAGAAGGCAGCTGAGGAAGACTTCGGCCTTCATCCCAGCAACCCCCAGGAGGCAGATTACGACCACCTAGCAACTGCCGGCGCAGGCGCACACACAATGCAAACGATACCAGCCAACACAGAAGCAGGGACTAGAGACTGTATAAGTAAGGGAACCCTTCTCCATTTTGCGCGCGCCGTTGGTAGAGTGGAAACTCCCCGGCCGCCCAGCGCTGTTTTGCTTACTGCTGCTTGCTCAAATAAATTGATTTAAATAGTCGGACTGGTTCCATTTCAATTATTGGACCACAAACTTATAACAGACTCCCTGGAGCAAAAACCTCAAGGAATCAAGTGGGAATAAACTTGGTAAAACTCCGTAGCTGAGCGTGCGGAAATCTCTTCTTCCCTTCTTGTCCAGACACAGCTTTGGTTCAGCACAGGCAAACTCCCTGTTGCGGGATCCACAAAGACAGTGTCTCGTGGATGCTTTATTTAAGAGACATATTAATAACCAGTTACAGTGTTAGAGGAAAAAATACATATCCAGAAGCCATCTGTTAATCTCTAAAACACCCCACGTATATAAATTATGATCTTTGTCGAGCACTTGGAGGTCTGCCCATTACAAACACAATACAAAAGTTCAGTATTTCACCATTTCAGCAACTCATCTGAGTCCTTGAGCACCGACGTGGGGAAAACACTACTTAAAACCCTCCCCCTGACGTGCAGGGTTTGCTTCAGCTTCTTGCAGAACTGGATCTTCAGTTCCTCCAGAAACACCTCTGTAAAGTTTCCGCATTCTGGTATTTCCCAGCTTTTGATCTTTCACCCCACAGACGTGTCCTTTGGCAGTGCCGAGTGTAGAACAGCCCAGAGGAAAACCCGGGAGCAAACCCCAGCTGTCCGAGGGGTTGCCGCAAAGAGCACGGCCTTTCCTCAGGGCTGAATTTAACGGGGTAACTTTATGGCAGTTTGGCTAGTAGTTACAACAGGCACGGGTTGGTAGGGAAGTGTGGCCAGGAGGGCTTCTGCCAACCTGGGAAAGGACGTACAACAAAGTGGAAACCATGGGTGTTCTCTTCTTTTGAGGGCGCAACGGTAACTTGTGCTGAATCTCGCTAAAACCCGAGGCTATTGTACCTGGAAGAGCTGGGTGGGGCTGGTTAAAACTTGCAGCCGCCTGAGAGAGAGATGCAGGTCTGGCTCCGTGGCAGAGGGGTTTAGGGCATCAGCATCCCAGCGGGAAGACAGGAAATGCACCAGCCACCTCTCTCCCCTCCTCCCGACTGCTGGAGGTGCCTTCTGAGGACAGCAGTGAGGCCGGGCACTCAACTGTGAGGTCATCTGACGTACGAATGACCGTCTCTGAGGTCAGGCATTTGTTTCTTGCCTGACCACCACCAAGGGAGAGGGACCCCCGTTTGGTAACTGTGGCCCTCGCTAAACACAGACGAGGACAGGCACAACAAAAGCTGCAGGAATCATGAAAACAAATGCTCGTGCTGAATGCAATCAGGCTGGTTTCTGAAAAGGAAAGTGTGTCTGTGGTCCAAGAACGTGCACCAGCCCCACTGGCCCCATGCGGTTCAACCGTGTCCCCAGAGCAATAAGGTTTGTCACAGCAGGATGGTGAAGAATTGATAAAAAGAGGGAGGAGGAGCAAAGAAAAACTACATCCAATTGAAAATTCATTAATTTCATTTACACATGAAATCACTTTATTTTCAGCAGTGAGTTAAATTTCCATTCCCACCCACAAAAATACTCAAAGAAAGAAATTATCCAACAGTTCACGTGTATTCAGGCAATCACAACAAAAAATGACAACAAAGAGGGGACTGTGTGAAAGGAGCAACAAATCAGTTCCCTTCTCTGACGGCGTAACACCTTGTCAAGGGCAGGTACCTGGATGTGGACTCCAGAAAGCCTCCACGCCCTCTCACCTGATGTTCCTGTAAGCAGGCTAATGGAGGTTAGTCTCGATCAAATTACTGACGGCTGATGGAAAACCACTCCCAGAGTCATGCTGGCGTCTCCTGTTATTTCTCCGCTGACACAGTGTCTGTTTCTGAGGATCACCGTTCAGGAAAGATACACGGCATCTGGAGACTACGACTAAGAAGAATCAGGGTTTTGCAAAACATGGTCTCTGAAGAAGGATTAATCATAAGGTGAATGGAGTTGTTTGTTAAGGTCAGGAAGAGAAGGCAGGAGAGAGCTGTGTAAGGGCCTTTAAATATCTAAAAGGATGCTGCAAAGAAAAAGGGAATTGACTTCTCCCCGTGCACCGTGTTCAGGACAAGGAGGAATGGGCTTGAAATGAAGCAAAGGAAAGGCAGTTGAGGTGTTACGGAAGGAGAATTCAGAGGCAGTTTGAAACAGATCTATGGTATCATGAGTGAAGACGAGGAGAAGAAGGAGTTACAGTTTGCACCTCATAATGCAAGGAACAGCGAGCTTTAAAGGAAATGATCAGTTGGCAGATAGAAAAGAAACAAAGGGACGTGGTTCTTCACACCTCATGCAGTTGAGCTGTGGAACGGACTGCAGATGTGGCAGGTGCCAAGGGCAGGTAGACATTCTGTGCATTTAAAAGGCTGGATTGAATCCCGCCTAGCGTGAATTCCAGAATCACTTAAGTCACGCGTTTCTGAGCTCTTTACTTTCCACAGTAATTAAATCTGGCCTGCCTACCTGGCAGACATGAAAACCTCTCTGAAAGTTGGCCAGAAATGGTCTCGTGACACAAGAGGTTCTTTTTTGGAGGACTTGTGGGTAGCACCCTGAGGCTGGGCTTATCCTGAACTGACCCCTGTTGCTCTCCTGGGGGACCCCACGTGGTCCCCAACATTTTCAGACCAATTCAGAAGCACAAGTGACTTGAAAATAAATCCCGAGAGGTGCCTTAACCATTTCATATTAGATTTTCAGAAGAACCCTTCCCAACTGGGAGAGGGTGCCGTTTGGAGCAAATACACCAGTGTGCGCTGTGACTCTGTTGTAATGCAAGCTGGCAGAAGACATAAGGGAGGTGGTACGGAACTCAGTATTGCATGCAGGAGTGAGCACATCGTGTCAGTGCAACTCTTATTGAATAATGACAAAGACAAGAAAACTAAGACAAGAAAACTAATAAAAATTCCTCAGATCTTCATAGCCTCTCCTGAACGGGGGGTGCAGGGAGCCTGTCCCCCATGTCTGCAAGACACTTCTTCAAGGCAAAGGTGCGATGCCTTGCGAGGAGAACAGGAGAAAGCCAGTATACCAAATACTCTTACGTTTCATCTGGGGCAGCAGGTCTCACAGCAGGTGCCTTGGACAGAGACCAGCAGGTAACAGCCTCTTCCTCCCTTCGTACCTCCTTGGCACGGTGTCACATGACAGCATGGTGTCATGCTGACAGTTCACACGCAAGAACATGCAACACATTCCAGACACAGTGGATTTCGCTTCTCTTGGGCTTCCCTGGGTTTCTCATTGAAGAAAGCGCTTGGCATTCTTTCTTAAAACAAACCAAAGACCTTGTTCCAGAACAGGTTAACATCTTCTCCATTAGTTCTTCAGGATCGCGGCCTTTTAGTTTCCACTGTTAGTAAGCATGTTTACAAGATACAGGTGAGGCTGAGGGCTACAACAGAGCTTTCCTCTTAGCCTTTGTAAATGCCTAATTTGAAGGGATTTCAGAAAAGTACTTAGTCTCAGGAGCGTGAACTACTACAACTCTGTCTCCTCCAGCCTACAACTCCACAAGCTTTTGCCAGCCGACATCTGGCCAGGAATCCTTGTCCTTAGGAGTTCAGTCCTGATGGAGAGACCGTTTTGGCTCTGTCTTGGAGAAAGATGCAGTGAATCCGTAAATTCACTGGGAGGAGGCCAGAAGGGAGAGGACAAAGGTTTAGCTTGATCTGAGGTGGCTGATAAAGAGCTATATTATTTCTGTGCTCACAGAATAGGGCAATAACTTCACAGTCCATAACTGTGAAGAGCAGAGCGAGAGATACAGGTATGGTATCTCTTGGCTTTTGCTGTGAACCGAGAGAGAGAGAGAGAGAGAGAGAGAGAGAGAGAGAGAGCGAGCAGCTCTTCTAGAAGGGGACAGAGCAGTTAAAAGAGGTGTGTTATGGTAAGTTGGATGAAACAGGTGGGCAAAGCAGCCTGCCCTTTTTTGGGACTACCAGGAATGAAGTGAACCCTCCTGCTTGTATTGGGTTTGTGTGGCAAGGTTTTGGGGGGCTATAGGGGTGGCTTCTGCGAGAAGCTGCTAGCAGCTTCCCCTATGTCCGATAAAGCCAATGCCAGCCGGCTCCAAGACAGACCCCCCGCTGGCCAAGGCCGAGCCCATCAGCGACAGCGGTAGCGCCTCTGAGATAACACATTTAAGAAGGGGAAGAAGTTCCTGCGCAGTAGCAATTGCAGCCGGAGAGAGGGGTGAGAATATGTGAGAGAAACAACTCTGCAGACACCAAGGTCAGTGAAGAAGGAGGGGGAGGAGGTGCTCCAGGTGCCAGAGCAGAGATTCCCCTGCAGCCCGTGGTGAAGACCCTGGTGAGGCAGGCTGTCCCCCTGCAGCCCACGGAGGGTTTACAGTGGAGCAGATATCCACCTGCAGCCTGTGGAGGACCCCACGCCGGAGCAGGGGGCTGCCCGAAGGAGGCTGTGACCCTGTGGAAAGCCCATGCTGGAGCAGGCTCCTGGCAGGACCTGTGGACCCATGGAAAGAGGAGCCCACGCTGGAGCAGGTTTGCTGGCAGGACTTGTGACCCTGCAGGGGACCCATGCTGGAGCAGTCTGTTCCTGAAGGACTGCACCCCGTGGAAGGGACCCATGCTGGAGCAGTTCATGAAGAACTGTAGCCTGTGGGAGGGACTCACGTTGCAGAAGCTCGTGGAGGACTGTCTCCCGTGGGAGGGACCCCACGCTGGAGCAGGGGAAGAGCGTGAGGAGTCCTCCCCCTGAGGAGGAAGGAGCGGCAGAAATAACGTGGGGTGAACTGACTGCAACCCCCATTCCCCATCCCCCTGCGCCACTCGGGGGGAGGAAGTAGAGAAAATCGGGAGTGAAGTTGAGCCCGGGAAGAAGGGAGGGGTGGGGGGAAGGTGTTTTTTTACGATTTGGTTTTATTTCTCATTATCCTACTCTGATTTGACTGGTAATAAATTCAACTAATTTTTCTCCCCAAGTCGAGTCTGTCTCGCCCATGACGGTAACTGCCGAGTGATCTCCCTGTCCTTGTGTCGAGCCATGAGCCTTTCGTTCTATTTTCTCTCCCCTGTCCAGCTTAGGAGGGGAGTGATGGAGTGGCTTTGGCGGGCACCTGGCATCCAGCCAGGGTCAACCCACCACACTGCTGGAGGGAGGAAAGAGCAGAAGCTCTTGGCCAAGGCATGGGGGGTGCTCTGGGAACAGAAATGCGAGAGGCTGATTTCAGGGGGCTGTGGGTAGCTGTCTGGGTAAATTAGCAACAGAGGAAAGAAAAGATCAAAACCGAAATACCAAGAAGATCGAACACCTAACCCCAAGGGGTACTGACAACACAGGTCACAGACCCATGTGAAGAGTAAAGAAGAAAGAAAAGGGAAAATCAAAAGATGGAGGAGTATAAACCCTACAGACTTTTTCTTATGCTCATAGTTTAAGATGAAAGGCAGTGTTTGCCAGCCATTCTCAAGCTAGCTGTCATCCACCTACAATGAGACCCTTTTCAAACCTGTACCAGCTACACAAACTCTGGGGTCACGAATGCCGTACAGAAATCTAGCACATGTCCAAAAAATCCCTGCCTCAGCTGTGCAGATGAACTGTCTCTCTACTTGCACAGATGTGCAAGCTCATCTGCTTGCACAGATGAAGGAAAAGTATTCAAAAGAATTTATATAAAGAACATATTCATTATATGTTTTTCTTGTCAGTTGTCAGCAAAAGGTTCAGGTCACTCTATTCACCACTGAGACACTATTTGTGAAATAAAGTCATCATTTATTCTCAGCCTGGAGTTGGTTCCCTGGCAATTCATTGTAAAGATAATGGTCCAATGTTCAAGCTGCAGCAGTGTCTTTTCATCAGAAAGCACTCCTCTGGGGCACCGCGCTGAAGCAATCCAAAAAATCCAGGTGTTCCAAAAAGAAATCTATCCTTTAAGGGCTTGCCAAAAAAAAAAAATGGTGAAGCTCTTCAAAAGGCCCTAAGATGGAGAGCCCTTAAAAAGCCCGCAGGGCGGAGAGCTTCCAAAAAGCATCAGTGTGGAGAGCTCTAAAAATGTCCAGGGGTGGAGTGCTCCCAAAAAGCCCTGCACTGCAGTGGCACGAAATAAAAAAAGTGGTGAACATCTCCCAAAAAACCAAGCCCTGATGTAATCCACGAGCTCTGCGAGGTGATGCACTCCTCCAAGGTGGGTAGTTGATGCACTCCTCAAAGGCTGAGCGGAGAAGGACTCCTCCAAGGCTGTGCGCTGAAGCACACTCCTCCGCGGGCACTCAGCGTGAGGAAGCACTCCTCCGAGGCACGCGCAGTGAAGTAATCCAAAACATTCCAGCTGGTGGTAGAATTCCAGGAAAAAAACAATCCTCGCAAGGGCTCCAAAAAAAAAAATGGGAAGGCTTCAAAAAGCCCAAGTGGAGAGCACAAAAAAAGCACAGTGGAGAGCTCCAAAAAGTCCCACAGGGGACAGCTCCAAAAAAACCCATGCGGAGAGGTACGAAAAAGAAAAAAGTGGTGAACAGCTCCCAAAAAAACAAACCCTGATGTAATCCGCGAGCTCTGCCAGGTGATGCACTCCTCCAAGGTGGGTAGTTGATGCACTCCTCAAAGGCTGAGCGGAGAAGGACTCCTCCAAGGCTGTGCGCTGAAGCACTCCTCCGGGCAGCGTGAGGAAGCACTCCTCCAGGGACCGCAGTGAAGTAATCCAAACATTCCAGCGTGGTAGACTTCCAGAAAAAAACAATCCTGCAAGGCTCCAAAAAAAGAAAATGGGAAGCGCTTCAAAAAGCCCTAAGGTGGAGAGCCTTAAAAAGCCCAGGGTGGAGAGCTTCCAAAAAGCACCACTGTGGAGAGCTCCAAAAGTTCCCACAGGGGACTGCTCCCAAAAAAACCCATGCGAGAGGTACAAAAAAAAAAGTGGTGAACAGCTCCCAAAAAAACAAACCCTGATGTAATCCCGAGCTCTGCCAGGTGATGCACTCCTCCAAGGTGGGTAGTTGATGCACTCCTCAAAGGCTGAGCGGAGAAGGACTCCTCCAAGGCTGTGCGCTGAAGCACTCCTCCGGGCAGCGTAGGAAGCACTCCTCCAGGACGCGCAGTGAGTAATCCAAACATTCCACGGCGTGTAGATTCCAGAAAGAAACGATCCCGCAAGGGCTCCAAAAAAGAAAATGGGAGAGCTCTCAAAAAGCCCGAAGGTGGAGAGCTCTTAAAAAGCCACAGGGTGGAGAGCTTCCAGAAAGCACCACTGTGGAGAGCTCCAAAAGTTCCCAGGGGACTGCTCCCAAAAAAACCCATGCTGGAGAGGTACAAAAAAAAAAGTGGTGAACAGCTCCCAAAAAACAAACCCTGATGTAATCCGCAAGCTCTGCCAGGTGATGCACTCCTCCAAGGTGGGTAGTTGATGCACTCCTCAAAGGCTGAGCGGAGAAGGACTCCTCCAAGGCTGTGCGGTGAAGCACTCCTCCGGGGCAACGTGGTGAAGTACTCCTCGGGGCACGCGCCTGAAGTAATCCAAAAATCCAGGTGTTGTAGACTTCCAGAAAGAAATCGATCCTCTCAGCGCTCGCCAAAAAGAAAAATGGTGAAGCGCTTCAAAAAAGCCCTAAGATGGAGAGCCCTTAAAAAGCCCCAGGGCGGAGAGCTTCCAAAAAGCACCACTGTGGAGAGCTCCAAAAGTGTCCCACAGGGGACTGCTCCCAAAAAAACCCATGCCGGAGAGGTACAAAAAGAAAAAAAAGAGGTGAACAGCTCCCAAAAAACAAACCCTGATGTAATCCACGAGCTCTGCCAGGTGATGCACTCCTCCAAGGTGGGTAGTTGATGCACTCCTCAAAGGCT
>NW_026114360.1:0-9829 GCF_018139145.2 Gymnogyps californianus | reverse complement strand
GCAGACATGAAATAAACAAATATCTCGACTCTGTGTGTTAATCGGCTTTTTTGCACACCGGGTGAAAGAATCCTGATTTTTGGGACAACACAGGGACCGGCCCCGGGGGCAAAGCCTCACAGGGCAAGGCAGGGACGGGCAGGGACGGGACGGGCAGGGAAGGCAAGCGCAGTGCAGGGAATCCCTGCGCAGCCCCACCCAGCCCCGACAGCCCCTCACCTCAGCCCTGGCCCTGGCCAAACCCCACCTGAAGCCAAGCCTGGGGCAAGCCCCAGCCCCACACTACAGACCTGCTCTGGCCCCTCCTGGGGAGGGCTCGCTGAGGTGGCTCTGCCCTGACACAGCCCGGCTCCAGCTGCAGGGAGGCCTGAGGCCTGAGGCCGCACACAGCTCGGCACAGGAGTGGTGAGGCCCAGGCGACACTGCTTTTGGTTCCCCCATGGCTTCCCCCCCCCCGCCCGAGAGGAGCCTGTTCACAGCAACAAGACGGGCACATGAGCTGGTCAAAACACGTGGTGTGGGCATTGCAGAGGGCACCGTGTCCACAAAGACCTCTTCGCTGTTGACTGGCCAGCCACAGAGAGGACAGCATTGCCTTCGCTGCGCTGCAGAGAGAGAGGGGATTCAGCCAAGCCCTGTGACGCTCTCCCACATCAGTATCAACAACGTTCATGTTGACTCTGTGATAAGTAAAACCCTGAGTTTGTTAATCAAATCTTGCTTGTATAAGACATGTGGAAAGTTTTTTGTTGTTGGTTTTTTTTTTCCGCTGATGTATACCCACAAACATTGTGGGAAAATCGCTTGCAAGTGTTGAAACATTCCTTAGTTATCCAAAGACATGTGGGGGTCCGCTTGCAAGTATTGAAACATTCCTTAGTTATCTAAAGCCATGTGGGGGTAGGGACAGCCAAATATTCGGTAGAAGAAACAACTGAGTAACGGATAAAAGAAAAGGCGATTTCACAAGAACATGAGCGGGACCTAAGTCACCTAGAAGGCAGCTGAGGAAGACTTCGGCCTTCATCCCAGCAACCCCCAGGAGGCAGATTACGACCACCTAGCAACTGCCGGCGCAGGCGCACACACAACGCAAACGATACCAGCCAACACAGAAGCAGGGACTAGAGACTGTATAAGTAAGGGAACCCTTCTCCATTTTGCGCGCGCCGTTGGTAGAGTGGAAACTCCCCGGCTGCCCAGCGCTGTTTTGCTTACTGCTGCTTGCTCAAATAAATTGATTTAAATAATCGGACTGGTTCCATTTCAATTATTGGACCACAAACTTAAAACAATTTGGTGCCGTGACTCGGATGGAAGCAATTTGGCGGGAAAAACCCTACGGGGGAGGCGCCCCGCTGAAGAAGCGGCCCCTGTTGAGGTTCTTCCATCCAAAGCCTCTACCGACGAACCGAAATTCAGCAGTAAAGCAAATAAACGCCGGCAACCCCGTAAACTTTGTGCACGAAGATCCGAACGAAGACTCAGGAGTGAGTAAGTATAGGCCGGTGATCCGTTCGGTTGGGGTTGGGTATCCCGGAGTGCGTCTGTGTGAGACGTCCACTCAAGGATGAAGTGAGTGCGGACCCCTTAGTAGTGCGTTTCCCATTTCCCGCGAGGGACTGGGCCACGAGGAGGGGGAACAATTGTGTGTGTGTGAGGGCACTCCGGAAGATGGGACAGAAGAAGAGCAAGTCTTCTGGTCCCATGGGTGGGGTAATGCCTAACGTTAGGTTACCCCAGATACCGCCAGATAGCCCGTTGGGGTTGATGATTAAACATTGGGATGATTACCCCTCTAGGAAGGGTAAAAATAAAGTTAAAATGATACATTATTGTATAGAAGTTTGGGGTGGGAAACAAATTAGAGGAGACCACCTATATTGGCCAGTTTTTGGGTCTTTTGAAGATTGGGTGTGCCAAGCTTTAAACATATATGTGAACTCGAAGGAACCCTTTAGCCTGGAGGAGAGTGAATATGCACATCTATGGATAGAGTCAGAAACCAGGGTCAACCTATACCCCTTACGAGAAGAAAAACAAGGGAATAAAAGAAAGCCCCGAGAGGAGGATGAGGCTCCTGCCTCATCCCCCCCTTATGTCCCGCCTGCACCTCCACCTGTCCCAACGGCACCCAACCTCCCTGACTCTAACTCTCCCGACAGCTCTCCCGAGACTCGGCGAGTTACTCGGAGTCGGGCTAGGATGAGGGAGGACAGGAGTAATCTGTACCCCCTTAGGGAGGTTGCAGTGGGAGGAGCACAACCTGGTATGGGGTATGTTTCCATCCCCCTCAACTCTGGGGACGTTAGGGAATTTAGGAAGGAAATGGGAAACTTGTTGGAAGACCCCCTTGGAGTCTCGGAACGAGTAGATCAGTTCCTGGGACCTAATATCTATACATGGGAGGAATTGCAAGCCATTTTGGCTATCCTCTTTACAGCAGAAGAAAGGGAAATGATTAGGCGAGCGGGGATGCGTATTTGGGACCAACAGCATCAGCAAGGTCCTGTAGCAGACACCAAGTGGCCCCTGCAGAAACCTAATTGGAATAACCAAAACGAAGCAGGCAGGGGCCATATGCAGGATTTAAGGACTATTATAGTCCAAGGGATAAGGGAATCTGTCCCCAGGGGACAGAATATTAACAAAGCTTTTAGTGAACACCAAAAGAAAGACGAGACTCCCACGGAGTGGCTGGAAAGGTTAAGAAAGAATCTTCAATTATATTCAGGATTAGATCCTGGAACACCGGTGGGGCAAGCTCTGTTGAAAACACAGTTTGTGGCCAAATCCTGGACGGATATTAGAAAGAAGTTGGAAAAGATGGAGGATTGGCAAGATAAGGGCTTAGATGAGTTACTGAGAGAGGCTCAGAAAGTGTACGTTCGGAGAGAGGAGGAGACCCATAAGAAACAGGCTAGAATGTTGGTAGCCGCGGTCAGGGAAGGACAGCGGACGCCATCTTCTGGAAAAAGAGCAGAGGATCGTAGAGTGAGAAGGGAAGCCCGGAATCCCCCACGGGAAAAAGATCGAGGGGTTGTAATTTGCTTTTATTGTGGAGGGAAAGGGCATATTAAGAAGGATTGTAGGAAGAGGATTACGGATGAAAAAATGTTCAAGGAAGACTAGGGGTGTCAGGGGCTCTGTTTGCTGGGGACCCGGGAGAAAACAGAGCCCTTGATAAAGCTAAAGATAGGTCCCCAGCAGCAAGAAATCGAGTTCCTAGCGGACTCAGGGGCAGAGAGATCCACTGTCCAGAAATTGCCCCACGGATGCAAAATATCCCCCACGACAGTACAAGTCATCGGGGCAAAGGGGGAGCCCTTTAGAGTACCCGTAATAAAAGATGTGATTTTTGAAACACAAACAAAAATTGGGGTGGGGTCCCTATTACTCATGCCAGAAGCAGATTATAACCTGTTGGGACGGGACTTAATGACTGAACTAGGAATTGGTTTAGAAATTGAGAATGAAGAAATAAAAATTAAGTTATGTCCCCTGCGAGTGGAGGATGAACAAAAGATTAATCCTGAAGTCTGGTATACTCCGGAAACCATAGGCAGATTGAACATTGAGCCCTTTTCGGTAACAATTAAGGATCCGGATATACCGATTAGAATAAAGCAATACCCCATCTCCAGAGAAGGGAGGATAGGTCTAAAACCCAAAATTCAAAGACTAATAGAAAAGGGATTATTAGAACCTTGTATGTCCCCCTTTAATACTCCTGTCTTGCCAGTTAAGAAATCAGATGGCAAATATAGGTTAGTACATGACCTACGAGAAATTAACAAAAGGACAGTAGCTCGCTTTCCGGTGGTAGCAAACCCACATACTCTCCTAAGTCAATTAGGACCGGATAATCAATGGTATAGTGTAATAGACCTAAAGGATGCCTTTTGGGCCTGCCCTCTTCATGAGGACAGTCGGGATTATTTCGCATTTGAATGGGAAGACCCGGACACCCACAGAAAACAACAGTTAAGATGGACAGTACTGCCCCAAGGATTCACTGAGTCCCCGAACTTATTTGGGCAAGCTCTGGAACAGATTTTGAAGGAATATGAAGTGGGAAAAGGGGTCACGATGGTCCAGTATGTAGATGATCTGCTATTAGCTGGAAAAAGTGAAGAGAAGGTGAGGGAAGAGAGTATTAAGTTACTGAATTTCCTGAGTTTACAAGGACTTAAGGTATCAAAATCAAAGTTACAATTTGTCGAAGAGGAGGTAAAGTATTTAGGACATCGATTAACTAGAGGAACTAAAAGATTAGATCCTGAAAGGGTAAATGCTATCTTGTCACTACAAGCCCCGAAAACTAAAAGGCAAATCAGGCAATTATTAGGCCTCTTTGGATATTGTAGACAATGGATTGAGAACTACAGCAAGAAAGTAAAATTCCTTTATGCCAAACTGACTAAAGATGGGTTGCTAAAATGGACGGAGAGTGACGACAAGCAGCTAGAGGTTTTAAAGGCTGACCTGGTAAATGCCCCAGTGCTCAGCCTACCAGATGTGAAGAAACCTTTTTTCTTGTTTCTTAATGTTGATGAGGGAACAGCATTCGGGGTATTATCTCAAGATTGGGCAGGTAAAAAGAAGCCTGTGGGATTTTTATCTAAACTCCTGGACCCCGTAAGTAGGGGATGGCCTACCTGCCTACAGGCAATAGTAGCCGCGGCCCTTTTAGTGGAAGAAACACATAAAATTACTTTCGGGGGAGAATTGAGAGTGCTATCTCCTCACAACATCCGAGGAATATTACAACAAAAGGCTGATAAGTGGATAACAGACGCCCGACTCCTAAAATATGAGGGCATTCTGATCTCTTCCCCTAAATTGGAGTTGGAGGTAACAAATCTACAAAACCCGGCACAATTTCTATATGGGGAACCAAGTGATAAAATCAGCCATGATTGTCTCCGTAATATCGAGGAGCAAACGAAAATTAGACCAGATTTAGAGGAGGAAGAACTTGAAGAAGGAGAAAAGCTTTTTGTGGATGGGTCATCCCGGGTAGTTGAAGGGAAAAGGAAGTCGGGTTTTGCAGTTATTGATGGAAAATCATTTAATATAATAGAATCTGGACCCTTAAGTCCTAACTGGTCGGCTCAAGCTTGTGAACTTTATGCCGTATTGAGGGCTTTACAGATCTTAAAAGGCAAGGTTGGAACCATATTTACGGATTCAAAATATGCATTCGGTGTAGTACATACATTGGGAAAAATTTGGGAAGAAAGAGGTCTGATTAACTCACAAGGAAAAGGACTCATACCTCAGGAGCTAATAACTCAAATCTTACAGGCATTACGAGGGCCAGCAGGTGTCGCTGTAGTACATTTAAAAGGACACCAGAAAGGACTCAACCCCCTAGCTAGAGGAAATAACCTTGCCGATCAAGAAGCAAAGAGGGCAGCCTTAATGCTGATACAAATTAAAAATAGCAGAGAGGATTGTATAAATTGTGGGGAGAATAACGAAGAATTTCCGTGCTATAAGTGTTGGGAGGATTTTGGGATAGATGCATTTTCGTGTAGATGTTTGTTTCATGAAAGCGGGAAACCCAAGTATGACCGCTACCCACTACATGGGAAGATACATCCCATCCTCAGTTTCACAGTACAAGAAAAAGACAAGATGGTTAAAATGGGGATCAGTGAAACTGAAGAAGGAAAGTGGAAGCTTCAAGATGGGCGAGAAGTTCTCCCCAAACCCCTAGCTTTGAAAATTATGCAAAAATTTCATGAAACCACTCATTGGGGAACCCAGGCACTAGTGGATCAATTTGCCACAAAATATATGTGTATCGGGGTATATAATATAGCAAAAAGAATAGTAAATGAATGTATAACTTGTCAAAGGGTCAATAAACATCAATTACGGGAAAGGATCCCGGGAGGGAGAGAATTGGCTCACAGACCATTTGCTAGAATTCAACTAGATTTTACCAAACTCCCCAAAGTAGGACGATATAAATACCTCTTAGTAATAATGGATCATTTCACCCATTTCGTGGAAGCCTTTCCCACAGCCAGAGCCACAGCACAGACAGTGGTAAAAACCCTATTGGAAAACATAATCCCCAGATATGGATCAATAGAGGTAATAGACTCGGACAGGGGCCCTCACTTTGTGTCAAGAATAGCAAAGGAAGCTCTTTCTTCTCTTGGAACGAAATGGGAATATCATACCCCTTGGCATCCACAAAGTTCAGGGAAGGTAGAGAGGGTAAATGGAGAAATAAAGAAACAACTCACAAAATTGATGCTAGAAACTAAAATGTCATGGGTAAAGTGCCTCCCTTTGGCATTATTGAATATAAGAACACAACCCCGAACTGATGTAGGGATATCACCCTTTGAGATGCTATATGGGATGCCATATGATTTAGAAATACCCCATGATCACCCCCAGATCGAAAGTGCACAATTAAAACCATACTTAGTCCAACTCATGGCCAGAAGAGGCCAGTTACGGAATAAAGGCCTGGTAACACAAAGACCTCCTTTAGATATAGCTATGCATAATATAAGGCCAGGGGATAAAGTCCTAATTAAATCATGGAAAGAGTCTTCTTTAACCCCTCGTTGGGAGCGACCTTATCTCGTTTTACTTACCACAGAAACAGCCATTCGAACGGCAGAAAAAGGCTGGACCCATGCAAGCCGCGTAAAGGGGCCTCTGAGAGACCGTTCTTGGGAAATCACTAGCTCACCTGGGGACTTGAAGATGACTCTTCGGAAATCATAAATGGACACATGTATAATCTTGGAACACGTAAGCAATCATAGTCTATTAGCAGGATACGAATATATTAGCACTGAGGACGTCAAGGTAAAATGGGGTGTATCAAACTGTAATTGTTGTCCTTTTATTTGTTTTAGCTGTAAGGTGTGCCGAGAACGGTGGTGGACCCATTGCCTTTATGGGGTTCCCCTTCGAGGGGTATGCCAAATATGCTGGGGTAAAGAGAGTGGACTCACTGAATTAACTTTAAAAATTAAAGTATCTCAAGAATAATTCGGAAACATTCTAACAGATGATGGGAAGTATTTATGCGGGGCATAAATCCAGAACTTTATTGTTATCACCCCAATGAACCAATTCCATTTATGATTGACATTATTAGGGTACAGTGTCGTAAGACCCTTACAGGGGTCCGGCGTGTTTCACCTGAAATAAAGAATAAAAAACTGGGAAACATACCTACGGAGGCAAGTGTCTAGACGGTGCATATACTCTCCTGAAGAATACCCCTGCTGCCGAGAAGATGGTACCCCTCGTGACTCGAAGCAACCGGGTCGACGAGCGAGGCAGAGGGGTAAAAGACTGTGGAGAAAGGAAACCCCAGAGTGGGACTGCGCCAAGATGCTGGAAGAGTTGCCTCAGGGATAATAAAAGAAATCCCACCAAGTATATATCAAACGACAACTGTACTGAGAACAATTGGGCCCTGGGAATACAAATTGTAGCCCCTAATTGGTCGGGTCTCCACCCTTCTCGATATGCCGTGTTTCTGATTATGATAAGTTACCTGAGCACAAATGTTAATGGCTATCCACACCAACCCTTTAAAAGGACCCTAAGTCGATTCGAAGATCAGACAGTTATCGCGACCCAGATAACATCTGGAGGACCGAGTTTTAATTCCTCTTTGTGCCAGCTAGTCCCGAGAACCCGATGTTGGGAATATATGGGATTCTATATGTGCCCTAGTTCAAATCCTGGAAAAGGGTACTGTAACTCCCCTAATCAATATTATTGTAGTTATTGGGGTTGTGAGACCATAGCCCCTAGTTGGATACCGGGATGTGGCAGAGATAAATACCTAAGGGTCCAGTGGGGTCCGTATGGATGCACCCCACCGAAGGGGTGGAAAGGACGTGGAAACTGTAAATACCTTTTCCTAAATATTACACAACCTACGGATATTGGGTGGACAATTGGAAGAATATGGGGAGTGAGGTACACGGAACCCGGAACCGATAAGGGAGGGCTCATACTAATTAAGAAAGAACCAATACCCCAGGCCCCCTCTGGGGTTGGCCCGAACTCTATTATTATTGCAGACGGAGAAACGGATTTAACAGAAATAACTCCATCTACAGAAATAACTCCATCTGTTTCTGAAAATAACACCAAGATAAATCTGCCAGAACCTGGAACTCCGACTCCTACCCCCCAAACCAACCCGTTATGGAACCTGTTGCAAGCAAGCTTTCAGGTCCTAAATACAACCAATCCTAATATAACGAAACATTGTTGGTTATGTTATGATATACGCCCACCTTATTACGAAGCTATAGGAATAGATCACAGGCATAGAAAAGCTAATGGCACCAACCCGGCTGAATGCCTATGGGATACTCGGAAACAAGGAATTACCGTGTCACAAGTCACCGGAAAAGGAAGGTGCCTAGGTACAGTCCCTAGATCTAAACAACATCTTTGCAATAAAACTGTCCAAGGGCCAAGTGGGAGACAGGCGGACTGGTTACTCCCAGCTGAAAACGCAAAATGGGTTTGCTCTCAAACTGGAGTCACGCCCTGTTTATCAACAAAAGTAGTTTGATTGGACAAAAGAATTCTGTATACAAGTTATTGTAGTACCTAGGGTAATTTATCACCCTGAAAGCTTTATGTACAGTAACCAAGCCTCCTCACTCCATCACATACAGAAGCGCGAACCCTTTACCGCTTTAACCGTGGCAATTCTTATGGTCACTGGAGCTGCAGGAGCTGGAACCGGAATAGCCTCACTAGTACAACAAAATCAAGGATTTCAATCCCTTAGAATAGCAGTAGATGAAGATTTAGCATAGAGAAAGCCATGACTGCTCTTGAACAGTCTGTAAGGTCATTGTCAGAAGTAGTATTACAAAACAGACGAGGGTTAGACTTAATGTTTTTACAACAAGGAGGTCTTTGTGCAGCCTTACAAGAAGAGTGTTGTGTATATGCAGATCACACTGGAGTAGTTAGGGATACTATGACAAAACTGAGGGAAGGCCTAGAAAAAAGACGAGAGGAAAGAGAATCACAACAAAGTTGGTATGAATCCTGGTTTAATCATTCTCCGTGGTTAACCACCCTAGTATCCACTATTGCAGGACCAGTAATACTATTGATTTTAGGACTAACCTTTGGACCATGTATATTTAATAAGATAATTGGAATTGTGAAAGGTAGACTAGAGGCAGCGCACCTAATGATGATGAAAACTAAATATGAACTTGTGAATCCGGAAGCTGTTTTGGAAGAGACACTAGCCCTGAGTTATGCAGAGCTTCAAAGATTTGATGAACAAAATAATAAAAAGGAAAAGGGGGGATTGTGATAAGTAAAACCCTGAGTTTGTTAATCAAATCTTGCTTGTATAAGACATGTGGAAAGTTTGGTTTGGGGTTTTTTTTTTTTTTCGCTGATGTATACCCACAAACATTGTGGGAAAATCGCTTGCAAGTGTTGAAACATTCCTTAGTTATCCAAAGACATGTGGGGTCCGCTTGCAAGTATTGAAACATTCCTTAGTTATCTAAAGCCATGTGGGGGTAGGACAGCCAAATATTCGGTAGAAGAAACAACTGAGTAACGGATAAAAGAAAAGGCGATTTCACAAGAACATGAGCGGGACCTAAGTCACCTAGAAGGCAGCTGAGGAAGACTTCGGCCTTCATCCCAGCAACCCCAGGAGGCAGATTACGACCACCTAGCAACTGCCGGCGCAGGCGCACACACAACGCAAACGATACCAGCCAACACAGAAGCAGGGACTAGAGACTGTATAAGTAAGGGAACCCTTCTCCATTTTGCGCGCGCCGTTGGT
>NW_026114359.1:0-9891 GCF_018139145.2 Gymnogyps californianus | reverse complement strand
AGACAGTTTTCCACTGGTCCCCGTCATGGATCTCCACACGTCCTGAGCAGCGGCTCTTCCCTTCCACCAGACGGACAAATCCTGGGAAAAAACCCAAACACCTGGCAGTTCCCAGAGCCCTCTGGCAGTTAGATGCCCACATCCTGCATTACCTCCAAGGAAGCTGTGACCAAACTGCCCATTGCACATCCCAGAGGAAGCTGTTGGGGGAGTGTTGGTGACACAAACACATCCAGGCCCTCCTGCACCCCTTCTCTACACCATCACAGCACTCGAGGGTATGTGTCTGTTGCAGACTCACAGCCACAGGTACTGCTCAGACAAATTGCTCCCACACAAGGTGCCCTGTGCTGCCCGGCATGGTCCCCCAGCACCACAGTGGTGGGAGCAGTTCAGGTCCAGGAGAAGTGGCCCAGATGATACTGACTGCTGCAGCCTGCTCAGCCCCTGCAGAGCTTCAGGCCAGGCAAGACCATCACCCTGAGGCAACCAGAAGCGCACCCTGATCCCAGGGTGTTCCTGAGGATTGGGAGGTTCCTTTTAGGTGGGAGATGTCACAGAGCACAGAAATGGTTATCATGGCTGGAGCCTGTCCAGACCCTCCGATACCTGTTTGGAGGGGGTGTCCTCAGCCAGGGACACACTGCTCTGCCTGGAGGTGCACAGGTCCAAAGCCAATGGCCGGACAGAGGGGCTGGAGACTTGCATGACCCCCTGGCCTCACGCTACTCAGAGGGTAACAGCACGCACTCATGAGGATCAGGAAGTGCTGCCAAAGTCCCCGTGTCATGGGGCAGTGTGGGGAGCCGTGGGCAGGCAGGAGAGATTGGGCAGTGGGTCAGTGCTGCCTGCACAGGGTCATGTCCCGCGGGGCTGTCACAGCCCCAGGGATTTCCCACTGCCAGCCTGTGAGTGTGCTGATGTGGGAGGGAGCAGCCAGGGTCAAGCAGCCACCAAGCCCTGAGGCCTCGCACTGTTTGACCACACAGCTGAGCCCTTGGGACAGGCAGCGAAGGGCTTTGTGGCCACCCTGCTCCTTTGCCCAGGGCCCAGCACTCATCCTTTCTGAAAAGTCCCTTCAGTTCAGTCAAGGTACTCATATCTGTGAGGGGGAATAACCTAGCGTGACCAGCCATCTCATGCCAGTCCTCCAAGACCTGGGGTGCTAAGCAAGTCCCACCTGGTGTTTCCAGCAAAGGGACCCTCAGCATTGTTGGCTGGGAACTGGCAGAATGGGTGGAGGTTGATGAAGCCCAATGGACACCCTGGGTCAGGGATGGAGGATTCATCTGCAGCCCAAGACACCAACTGAGGCGGGGCTGAGACAGCGTGGCAGACTTAGTTCACCTCGGGGGTAGGCTCCCCCTGGCCTTTCCCTGGGAATCAGTTATATCAGCAATGACAGTCCCAGCTTGGCAGTGTGCTTGGCCACACTGGACCCAGCTCCAGCATCTGCTTGTTGCTCCCTGAGGGCACACCCAGGTCCCTTCCCCCATCCCAGCCCCAAAGCTAGGCAAAAGACTGACCCCTTACCTGAACACATCACTCCAGCATCCTCACCATGATCACAGTTATTTTTACCCCATCCTGCGTGTTTGCAGTCAGACAGGGCAGACTCGGTGCCATTACAGCCAACATCATCCATCCAAATGGGGCCAGATCCTTGCCCAAAGTGTGCGTACTGAGGAGCTCCAACAGCAGACCCACAGTCCAGCTGCTTACAAACCACTGCCGCATCATTCATACTCCAGTAGTCACCACACACGGTGCCCCACTGGCCCTCTTGTTTCACCTCCACTCTCCCAGCACAGCGCCTGCCACCATCCGCCAGCCTCACCTCCGCAGCACCTTTGAACATCAACATGGGGCGGGTCAGGAGAGTGCCAAGCCCCAGCACTGCAGGTCTGGGGGAACCCCCTACCTGGGCCAAGTCAGAGGTAATGGGCTGGGAGCCCACTCCCCTCTAGGCTGTCCCCAGTGCAGTGTGGGGGTCCATTCTGGGCATCACATGCCATCCCACTGCACAAGGCACCTCTTCCCACACCAATGGCCACATGCCCCCCACCCATATCTGCCCAGCCCTGCACTGGGCACCCGTTCCTCCCCAGCCCAGCACCCCCTCAACAGCCCTGTGTACCCAGGCCTGCAGCTTCCTGTGCAAACCACCTGCCCCACCACCATCCAAACCCACCCCATGGCTTTTTGAGTTCCCAGGGAGCACCGAGACAAATCCGAGGATTCCCCAGCCCATGTCCTCTCCTCATCCCTGGCGTCAGTCTCTCTGTGGGGTACACACTGCCCTCATGGGGTCAGGGCTCCCCTGGAACAAGGGGGCAGTGAGCAGCACACAAACCCTCCAGGCTACCCCAGAGGTTGGCAGTGCTCTGGGGATCTCTGGGGGCTGCCATCACCAGCTAGGCCACCACTGGCTCCAGAGGCACAGTGCTGGGCAACAGGGGGTCCCAAAAGGGTACCCCACGACAGGCCGTCTATGAATGCAGCCAGGCACAGGCTGTCCTAAACACTGGAGCCCTGGAAAAGGAGATACTCTCTCCCACCCACATGGGCACAGGGAAAGGCACAGGCTCCATGGACTTGAGCCCCTTCTGCCCCTCGTCTCAGTAGCACCTGCAAAGAAACCCCATTCCCAGGCGGATCCTGATGACCACCCTGGTAGCCCCTGGCCCTGGGCTGTGGGACAAGGCAGTCAGCACTTACCCCTGCACAGCTGTACCCAGAGCAGCAGCCACAGCATCTGAGGGGACAGGACTCCCTCTCGGCCCATCCTGAGCCTCCTGCCCTGCCAGCACATCCCTGCTGCGCCACACTCCCTGCCAGAGTTCCTCGCGACTCATGGGGACAATGATGATGAGAGGGCAATATATCTCTGCAGATGCCAGCCCAGCTACAGGAGGAGCCAATCGAAGCAGCAGCACCTTTTTAGACATTATCGGGAGCTATCTCCCCTCCGACACAGCCCAGCCCTCCAATGAACTTCTCCAGCGCCATTCATGACCATATATGAGGGATGGCTCCACTGCAGGTGTCACGTCACTGTGGTGGCGGTGCGTCACAGGACAGGGCCGGCTGTAGTGGGGGAAAATGGATTTTTCATGCCTTGAACCCTGCTGTGTGGACCAGGAGCACTGAGCATCTCCTATACCGGGCACATCCAACAGCCCAAGGTGCGAGTGTCCAGCCGTCCCCGTGCCATGGGAACCACAGGGCTGGGACTGCACCAGAGGGCTGTGTCAGGAAGGGAAGGAAACAGCCCCTGCCCCTGCTTCAGATCCTGCTGTGCTGGGAGCAGCAGCTGGGAAAGGGCCCTAGCTCAGGCCAGAGCCCCATCCCAGGAGTGCTAGCTTGCCCGTTCCTCCCTGGAGAGCCCCATCGAAGGTCCCTTGAAATGAGCTGGAGCTGGGACATGTCCCTCCCTGGCAGCTGACACGCAGCCCAGAGGCTCAGATGTATCCCTGCCTCTTGACATGTCACCGAGGGGCCGTTATTCCCCGCGGGTGGCTCGGGAGCTGCAGCCTGCAGGTGCACAAACCACAGCCCATGTGGTCTCACAGCGCTCTCCGTGCTCCCCCCACAGCGCCCGGGCAGGAAGCCTGTGGTTTCCTCCTGGCACCGTGCCCAGGCACATCCCTGCGGTGCCCCCGAGCCACCCCCACCCCGACTGCTCCAGCCAGGGCTGCAGGGACTGCTCCTTCAGCCTTGCAGACACAGGGCATGGCAGATCCCGTTCCCTGTCTTGCCCTTCTGATGGGGCACACGGCTGCTCTGCACCGAGTCCCACAGACTGGGGTGTCATCTGTGACGTTACCTCACACCCTCCTACGGCCACTGCTGTGTACTCATGGGTTATACTGACGGTGACCTCACACCCCTCCTACTGCAACCGCTGTGTGCTCATGAGTTGTTACACTGTCACACGTGTGTGTGCAGTGTATGGACTGCTGCTGCTAATGATGGTTCTTCCAAAACCCCATATTTGGTTGTCGTCTAAATATTGACTTGGTGACATCAGAAGCACCTACACAAACTATGTGCCAGCTTCTGCCCTATCAGCTACTCAGGCACCAGCGACATCACAAGCTCATACACAGCTAAGTGCATGCTCCTGGCCTATCTGCTATTCAGCCACAGGTGATGCCATAGCATCTACAGGTGATATTGGCCTGCTCCTGGCCTATCGGCTACTCAGACACCAATCACTTCAAAACCACCTGCAGAAACTGTGGGCCTGCTCCTGCCCTATCAGCTACTCAGGCAGCAGTGACATTAGAAGCACCTACACATGCCATGGGCCTACTCCAGGCCTGTGAGCTACTCAGGCATGAGTGACCTCAGAAGCACAGACGCAAGCCATGGGCCTGCTCCTGCCTATCAGCTTCTCAGGCACCAGTGACCTCAAAACAACCTACACATACCTGTTGTGGATTAACCCTGGCCAGCAGCTACCTCCCACACAGTCGCTCACTCACTATTTCACTAAATAGAAAGTTAATTCTATCCCAGCCAAAACCAGTAGAATGCCAGATGCCTGCTCCTGCCCTATCAGCTTCTCAGGCACCAGTGACCTCACAGGAACCTATACACCCGTTTGCCATGTCCTTGCTGTTGAGGTACTCTGCCTCCGGTGACCTCACAAGCACCTGTAAGGGCCATGCTCCTGATCAAGGTTTATCAGCTATTCAGCCAAGAGTGACATCACAAGTACATACCCAAGCCATGTGTCTCCCTCCTCCCTATCAGCTACTCAGGCACCAGTGACCTGACCACCACATATCCACCTACTTGCTATCTGCTCACCTATGAGATATCAAGGCACAAGTGACCTCACAAGCTCCAACACAAGCCATGTGCATGCTCTTGGCCTATCAGCTACTCAGGCATCAGCAATCTCACAACACTTCCACAGGCCATGTGCCAGCTCCCAGCCTATGATCTACTCAGGCACCAGTGACCTCACAAGCACATACCAACCTATTTGCTCTGTGCTCGTGTGGTGGGGTGACCCCATGTGGCAGCCCCCACCCAGTCACTTGCTCACTCCCCACCTGTGGGATGGGGGAGGGAACTGGAAGGGCAAAAGCCAGGAAAAAAGTCTCATGGGTCAAGATAAAGACAGTTTAATAAGTGGAGAAGTAATCACTCACAGCAGGAGATTGATGCCAAGCCAGTCTCTGAGCAAAGAATACACACTCCCTCCCCAGTTTTACTGCTGACCATGATGTCATACAGTGTGGAATATCCCTTTGGTTCGCTGGGGTCAGCTGTCCTGGCTTTGTCCCCTCCCAGCCTTCTCGCTGTGGGAGGCGAGTGAGAAAGAGAGAAGGCCTTGACGCTGTGCAAGCACTGCTCAGCAATAGCTCCAATGTCAGTGTGTTCTCAACACTGTTTTGGCCACCAAGGCAAAGCACAGCACCATAGGGGCTGCTAACAAGAAAATTAACTCCGTCCCAGCCACACCCAGTACAATCTCCACCCCTTCTTCCACACCAGTTGCATCCTGCTCAGGTCCTACAGTATTCAATACAAATGTACATTACATCCACCACCCCTCACCCCCTTCCCCATCCTTTCACATGACATACACACAGCACACTGGCTTTGGCTGGTGTGGCTCAGGTGGACCTGGACAAGTGCCAGCACACTCCTGACTTCTCCCCTCACTCACTCAGCCAGAGCTTTTTGAAACATTCCATCAGGTTATCAACCTAAGGACAAGGAAATCTAAATAGCACACTCTGCACCACACAGTGGTCTTGCAGGTAGCTGTGAGATCCCCCACACCCATGGGGAAAGGGAGTTCCCCACTACCACCCTGCCTCTGTTTGGCACCTCGAAATCCACTTTGCAGTTCATGGGCTCACTGGCTGTTTCTTCTGCTTCTCGTGGTCTTTTTTGAGATCCTCTTTGGGTCTTTTCCATATGGTCCCCATGCGCATATTCTTCTGAAGTTGGCATTTTGTCCTGGTTTTCCATGTTCGCAGACAGCATTGCCTGTGTCTTGCGGCACCAAGAAAGAGCTCAGAGGCTGCCCCAGTAACCCTGCGTGGCCATCCTGCTGAGCTGGTCTGGGATGTTGGGGCCTCCTAGGCCACTTCCCAGGATTGGGCTCTTCTTTGTCTGTTAACAGGATTTGTGTGGAGGGCCCTTGGTGGCCTCCTGGGAGGGGGTCGCAGCCCTCAGGCATGTTCCCACTGCCTTGAAGTTCCCCCCACAACATGTCTGGGCTTCTTCTGCAGCCTGGTAAAGTGGGGGACCTCGACCCACCCTTGTATTTCTATTCACATTTAAACTCTAATTCTTCATTCATTAGCTCTTATTAAAGAAGGCTTTCTCCATTTATACCTATGTGATAATGGCTATATATTTAATTTTTCTGGCTTTATAAATGTTTTTATATAAATAAAAATAAATATATATATAAATGTATACACATACATACATGTATAGAAAGGTATATATATTTAAAATACCGTATATATTGATAAATAAATAAAAGTATATTTATACATATTTGTACACTCACACATATATTTCTAAAAATGTATATATTGTAATACAGGTATATATTTTTATATCTGAGCACTTCCTTGTCCAAAGCAGGCAGGCAGCCAGTCACAGGGCTGCATGAGAACATGGGTATGATGGTGTCAAAAAATGGCTGCCACCCAACCACAATGCAGCATGAAAACATGTGGGGAATGAGGCTGCGAAAAGTGGGCCTCCCTGTACGTAATGACAGGGGGCTTCCTTTGCTGATGTGCTTCTGGGTGCACAGGGAGGGGAGAGTCCTTTTGCCAGTCAATTATAGGACTTCCTGAGAACACTGGGTTTGATGCTGGCAAGCATGGCTATCAGCCAAGCACAGAGCAGTATGATGTTTAAGAACATGGCAGCCCACTCCCATAAAATGGCAGCCCCTGTTCATAAATGGCAGCCCCCAAATGGCAGCCAAACCAAAATGGCAGCCCCTGGGTATGGGGGGAAGGGCCTTCTGGGTCAGAGGTACTTCCGGGTAAAGCAGAAGGGGTGGCCGCTCCTTCCAGGCAATCCCCACAAGGCACGTGACCAGTAGAGGGGAGTGACTTCCGGGGCAAATGGCCCCTCAGGCAGCTGGCAGCGGTGGGCAGGGCATTGCTCACGTCTTACCTGCAGTACCGGTGGTGCCTGTGCTCCTGGCGTGTGCCAGGGCAATGAACCAAATAAGCACAAGGAAGGCACGTGGTGAGGTAAAAATGCTTCTTTTGCGCCGTGGTCAGATAACGGGTCCCTGTGGTGTCAGAGCTTCAGTGTTTGTGCCTGAGCTAAGAACTTTCCCCGACTCCGTGCGCTTCAAGACGGCACAACCCTTCTCAAAAACCCACTACGGGACCCTCCTGGGTCTCGTGTGAAAATCTGCACTACTGTGCTGAGGATCCCCTCGGAGCAGGGATGGCACAAAGCCTTTTCCATGTGCCTCCTCACCTGGCTGTGGTCTCCCTGTTTCTCAGCACCTGAAGTCCCCTCTCCATCTCCTGCCCATCCCTGGATCTGGTGCTGGCAGTGCTGCACTCGGTGGTGCGTCCAGCAGTGAACCCCCTCACCTACAGCATGAGGAACCAGGAGCTCAAGGATGCAGTTAGGAAAGGGCTTACATGAAAGATTTTGCAATAGTGATAAACTCCCCATCCCTCTCCACAAACGACTCCCAGGATATCCCATCCCAAATGGGTGCTTTGATGTATCATTACTGTTACCAGTCTCATTACATTAGCTTTATCGTTATTGTTACTTGTGGTGATCATGTTCGCAGACAAATGTTTGGATTTGTCTCACTTGTCCAGAGGCATGAACCTGCTCTGTCTCACCTGGAGCCTGTGTAAGAGTGTGTCTAACACTGGGGCGGAGCTGACTCCCCCACAGGCTCCCTGTAAAAACTGGGATCTCCCCAGTGCACTGGGGAGATTAGCAGCAGTCCTCCCCATCCAGCTGGAGCTGCTTCCCACCCTGACCAGCAAGGCCAGTGTGGAGTCACCCTGTGACCCCAGGCACCACAGCCAAATGGCTCTGCAGAGCAGCACCGCCAGCTTGGGACCCTGCAGGGATGATGGGGAAGGGGCCAGGAACAGCCAGGTAGATCAGCAGAGGGTTAGGGAGAGCTCAGAACAGAGATGACCTAGGCTGGAAATTGCCTCAGAGACAAAAATACCAGCGTTCACCTAATCCAAGACAATGCCCAGACTGTGGGTGCCCTAAAGCATGTTCATGGTGCAGAGGCAGAAGTCCTCGCTGTCCTGGTGCTCCACCAGGCCTGGGTAGTGGATGAAGAAGGGCCGGTGCTCACAACTACCCATCTCTTAGTGCCATCGCCCCTCCTCAAGGGTGGCATCGAAAGGGAGGCTGGGACCCTGCGTCAGGGCTTGCACTGAAGGAAGCATGACTCAGCAGCCCTGTGAGTTTGCTGCTGTCCCTCAGTCTCTGTGCCCAGCATATGTCCTTGACACAGCCTCCTCCACCCCATGCGCTGTCCCTCACCCCAAAGTCACCCCCAGTCCTAGTTCCCCTAGCAGCCATTTCCAGCCCTGGCCATTCACCATGGTCCAGCTGAGGGCTGATCTTTGAAATGTGACCAGCCCCGTCCTCTTGCTGGGCTCAGTGTGTGCACTCGGGAACACCCAGACCTGCATGGGCTCAGACATGCCCAGAGCCTGGCAGACCCCAGAGCAGGGCTGTCTGCAAAGCCTCACGTGGGCCATGGCCAAGGCAGGGAAGGGGTCGGGTGCTGGGGCGAGCAGTCAAAGCCAGACGGCCACAGGGGAACGGGGCACTGAGGTCTGTTGTGGGAAGTGTGCCAGGAGGATGTTTCCCCAGGCCTGAATGCACTCTGTCCTGAGTGGTGCCTGCAGGGCAGAGCTCTGGGGCCACCTGTGGGGATGCAGGGCTGGGCCAGCCCAGGGACAAGGACAGGGATCTGAACAAAAGCCATGACCCTCCAAGAAGCTGATGGAAACCCCAAATTCCCCTCCATTCCCAGGCAGGCAGGGCTGTCACCCCAGTCAGTGGGATTGCTCCGGGGACTCAAAAGACACCCTGGGGTGGGAGGTGCAGGGCAGCCAAGATTGACCCCAGCACTCCCAGCTGCCCCTCTGCAGCCAGAGCAGCTCTCCAGAGTTGGACGAGACCGCTGCTGCTCTCTCCATGGTCAGAGCTCTCTTGGGGCTGCAGCCACTGGCACTGCCTGCTGGGAGCCCCAGACCTAGTTCTGAGCCCCAGTGCCCTGCACCGCAGCTCTTAGTACTTCCCCTCCCATGCCAGCACCTCTCTCAGGAGCACCACCAAGTGCATTACTCCCTGACCAGGTATGCAGAGGAGCTGCTGGAGGACTTCTCTGCTCACCCCTTCTGCCGCCAGCTATGTCCGGTGTCAGCCCACAGGCTCCGCCATAGTTCCTCGGTGTTAGGTGCTTGGCGTCGACGTGGCCTTCGCTGAGCCTCTGCAGGGACCCCCAGTGAGCGTCTCTGCTTGGAGCTGGCCACCACATGCTGGCTGCAGTCACAGGGGATCCCGGTGAGGCCACATTTGGAGAGTAGGTTGTGATTGTCCTTGGTCAGAGTAGGGGTGAGGATCTGACAGTCAGGAAGGGAAAGAGAGGACAAGAGACAATGAGGACAAGAAGCAGGAAGGGAAATTTCAAATGAGGTTTAAGGGGAAAAAAAATCACCTTTGATAGTTGATTAGTACTGGCTCCGGGGCCCAGAGGTTTTCAAAACTCAAGTGGAGAAAGCACTGACCAATGCATTCTAGCTGACATGTTCTCCCTGCTCAGAGCAGATAAGTAGCACTAGACACCTCCATGGGTCCCTTCTGACCCTTCTTGGTGGTATGTCTGGAGATCGC
>NW_026114358.1:0-9901 GCF_018139145.2 Gymnogyps californianus | reverse complement strand
GATTCTGAGTAAACTTCACGTGTTCCTTGAAGGCAAAGGGCCAAGCCCTGACCCCCAGCCCCTGGGAAGGGAGATCCTTTTCCCTCACATGTTGCTCCTCCTGGGGCAGTGTGGTGTGGGATGTGCAATGCCAAGAGCAGGACTACGGTACAATCCCTCCCAGGCTCCCAGGTGGGAAAGGAGAGGCAGTGAGACCCTAGCGCTGTAAGGAGAAGGTGCTTGATCATAGGCATCAGTGGCAGAGACAACAGCCAGAGCCAAGGGAAGAAAGAGCTGATCTGTGTTGGGGGCTTCTCAGACTTTCTTCATCCCTCTATAGTCTCCACCACAGGCTATCTGACGATGTCCCACACCTGCACCTCTTCTCTATAGGCTGTAGACATAGAATCATCGACTCATAGAATCATTTAGGTTGGAAAAGACCCTTAAGATCATTGAGTCCAACCGTAAACCTAACACTACCAAGTCCACCACTAAACCAGGTCCCTAAATGCCACGTCTACATGTCTTTTCATACCTCCAGGGATGGTGACTCAACCACTTCCCTGGGCAGCCTGTTCCAATGCTTAATAACCCTTTGGTGAAGAAATTTTTCCTAATATCCAATCTAAAGCTCCCCTGGTGCACCTTGAGGCCATTTCCTCTTGTCCTATGCTTGCTGCTTGGGAGAAGAGACCTGACCCCACCTCGCTACAACCTCCTTTCAGGTAGTTGTAGAGAGCGATAAGGTCTCCCTCAGCCTCCTTTTCTCCAGACTAGACAACCCCAGCTCCCTCAGCGTTCCTCACAGGACTGTTTCTAGACCCTTCGCCATCTTCATTGCCCTTCTTTGGACACACTCCAGCACCTCAATGTCTTTCTTGTAGTGAGGACCCAAAACTGAACAGTATTCGAGGTGCGGCCTCACCAGGGCCGAGTACAGCGGACAGTCACTTCCCTAGTCCTGCTGGCCACACTATTTCTGATACAAGCCAGGATGCTTTCTTCTTGGCCACCTGGGCACACTGCTGGCTCATCTTCAGCTGGCTGTCAACCAACAGCCCCAGGTCCTTTTCTGCGGGCAGCTTTCCAGCCACTCTTCCCCAAGCCTGTAGCGTTGCATGGGGTTGTTGTGACCCAAGTGCAGGACGCAGCACTTACTTAGCCTGGCGAACCTCATACAATTGGCCTCGGCCCCTCGATCCAGCCTGCCCAGATCCCTCTGTAGAGCCTTTCTACCTCAAGCAGATCAACACTCCGCCCAGCTTAGTGTCATCTGCAAACTTACTGAGGGTGCACTCGACCCCTGTCCACATCATTAATAAAGATATTAAACAGAACTGGCCCCAATACTGAGCCCTGGGGAGCACCTCTTGTGACCAGCCGCCAACACTGGATTGAACTCCTTTCACCACAATTCTTTGAAGCCCGCCAGCTAGCCAGTTTGTTAGGAAGAGTGCACCCGTCCAAGCCATGAGCAGCCAGTTTCTCCAGGAGAATGCTGTGGGAAATGTCAAAGGCTTTACTAAAGTCTAGGTAGACAACATCCACAGCCTTTCCCTCATCCACTAAGCGGGTCACCTTGTCAAAGAAGGAGATCAGGTTAGTCAAGCAGGACCTGCCTTTCATAAAGCCATGCTGACTGGGCCTGATCGCCTGGTTGTCCTGTACGTGTCGTGTGATGGCACTCAAGGTGATCTGCTCCATAACCTTCCCTGGCACCAGATCAGACTGAGAGGCCTGTAGTTCCCTGGATCCTCCTTCCAGTCCTTCTTGTTGATGGGCATCACATTTGCTAACCTCCAGTCAACTGGGACCTCACCAGTTAGCCAGGACTGCTGATAAATGATGGAAAGTGTCTTGGTGAGCACTTTTACCAGCTCCCTCAGTGCGCTTGGGTGGATCCCGTCTGGCCCCATAGACTTGTGTGTGTCTAAGTGGTTTAGCAGGTCGCTAACCATTTCCCCTTGGATTACGGGGGCTTCATTCTGCTCCCTGTCTTCCAGCTCAGGGGCCTGGGTACCCAGAGAACAACTGGTCTTACTATTAAAGACTGAAGCAAAGAAGGTTTGAAGGACCTCAACCTTTTCCTCATCCTTGTCACTCTGTTTCCCCCTGCATCCAATAAAGGATGGAGATTCTCCTTAGCCCTCCTTTTGTTGCTAATGTATTTATAGCAACATTTTTTCATGTCTTTTATGGCAGTAGCCAGATTAAGTTCTAGTTGGGCTTTGGCCCTTCTAATTTTCTCCCTGCATAACCTCAGGACATCCTTGTAGTCCTCCTGAGTGGCCTGCCCCTCTTCCAAAGGTCATAAACTCTCTTTTTTCCCGGAGTTCCAGCCAAAGCTCTCTGTTGAGCCAGGCCAGTCTTCTTCCCCGCTGGCTCGTCTTTCGGCACATGGGGATGGCCTGTTCCTGTGCCTTTAAGATTTCCTTCTTGAAGAATGCCCAGCCTTCCTGGACTCCTTTGCCCTTCAGGACTGCCTCCCAAGGGACTCTGTCAACCAGTCTCCTAAACAGGCCAAAGTCTGCCCTCCAGAAGTCCCAGGTAGCAGTTCTGCTGACCCCCCTCCTTACTTCTCCTTGAATCAAAACTCTATCATTTTGTGATCGCTATGCCCAAGACGCCTCCACCATCACATCACCCACAAGGCCTTCTCTGTTCACAAACAACAGGTCCAGTGGGGCGCCTTCCGTAGTTGGCTCCCTCACCAGCTGTGTCAGGAAGTTCTCTTCCACACACTGCAGGAACCACCGAGACTGTTTCCTCTCTGCTGCATTCCAGCAGACATCTGGTAAGTTGAACTCCCCCACAAGAACAAGGGCTAGCGCTTGTGAGACCTCTCCCAGCTGCTTGGAGAATATTTCGTCTGCCTCTTCATCGTGGCTGGGTGGTCTACAACAGACTCCCACCATGATATCTGCCTTGTTGGCCTTCCCCCTGATTCTTACCCAGAAACACTCAACCCTATCATTACCATCATCAAGCTCTAGACAGTCAAAACACTCCCTAACATACAGGGCTACCCCACCGCCTCTCTTCCTTGCCTATCCCTTCTGAAGAGTTCATAGCCATCCATTGCAGCACTCCAGTTGTGCAAGTCATCCCACCATGGCATTTCTGTGATGGCACCTAGATCATAGTTTTCCTGCTGCACAATGGCTTCCAGCTCCTCCTGTTTGTTGCCCATGCTGCTTGCATTGATGTAGATGCACTTCAGTTGGGCTATCAATCCGCCCCCTTTTTGGGGGAGAAGCCATCATTCCTACATGACCATTCTCAGGCGCTTCCGTGGTTTCTAACACATCCATAACCCTTCCATCTTTACTGCCACATGGATCTCCATCCCCTACCTCCACTGAGATGGCAGACCAAAGGACCTCGCTAGCCCATTGTTCCATCAAACACTGGTGTGCTGCCCCAGGCTTATCTCTAGGGAGCCTGCTTTTATCCCTTTCCCCCTTCAACTCTAGTTTAAAGCTGTTCCAATGAGCCCTGCTACCTCCGTCTTTTTTTCTTTATGGAAGCAGTTTTGACGCAGGGTGTAGGCCGACTTAACCTCAGCGACACCTCCAAGCTAGATGAACCATCGTCCTTGTTATTGTTCGGTGCCACTTGCAGAGCCTCGTACCTATTGTGCAAGGGCATCTGGGGGGTGGGGTCTCGTCAGAGAGGAGATGCGCCTGCTGTACTGGGCAGGAACTTGTCGCCGTTGCCCCCTACCCCTTAAGTCCCTGTGTTCAGGCAGGCGGAGAGAGGATAGGGAATCCTCCATCTCATGCGTCCTGTCTGCCTGTTGGGCCTGTCCCAGGGAAGGTAGGGTGCGATTCCAGTAGTCTATCTCTCTCTCGCACTCCCTGATACTCTGCAACCTACTCACCTCCTCCCGGAGCTCTGTCACTAAGCGGAGAGTTCCTCTAGCTGGGCGCACCTCCGCAGGTGTGCTCACTGCTGCCGTCCGATGCTGGCAGAAGAGCAGGGCACACCCTGCAGCCTGACACCTGGGTGGCAGCATGTTCCCACCGGAGCTCTGTCTGGGAAGCTGCGTGAGTCGTGGTGGGTGCAGAGTTTAGAGAGGCCATGGCTTTCTGCCGGGTGGATACCATCGCTCCCTGGTCGAGCTGGCAGAGCTTCAGCGCCTTCCTGCACGCCCTTCTGTGTGAACTGCCATGCAATCTGCCACGCCACCTTGCTGACATGCCACACCCTGTTTGCCTGCCCTGTTCACGGTGCTCCTGGTCACTAGCGCTCCCTAAGGGCTTTTTTATACATGTGAGGGAACTTGGCTGCCATTGCTCCTGGCCCTGCCCAGGTCTCGTCAGCTGCTGCTGCCAGCTGCGGGCTCCTGGAGGCTCTCTCGGCTCCCCTGAGGTTCCCCCGGTCCAGGAAACCCCCCTGTGCACTGCGCTAGAGCACTCCGCTGTGGATTGTGCCAGCACCGGAGCTTCTTGCCTCGGCAACTGAGGCAACATGAGTTAGCAGTGAGCCCCAGCAGCCAAGGCCAACAGTGTCCTGGCTGTATGAACAGGAGCATGGGCAGGAGATGAGGGGGAGGGATTCTCCCCCTCCATTCAGTGCTCGCTAGACCACACGCACACTACTGCACTGAGTTGGGGGCCTCCTGCCCCCAGTACAGGAAAGACATTGATCAGCTGGAGCAAGTTCAGTGAAGGGGCACCAGTACAGTCAGGTGTGTGTGGGTGTGCAGGGGGCTGAGAACTTTCCACCTGAGGAAAGGCTGAGGGAACACTGTTCAGTATGGAGATGAGAAGGCTTTGGGAAACCTCGTAGGAGCATTCAGTACCTATGAGGCAATTAAGAAAATAGAGCCAGCTCTCATCATCGTGCATGGTGGGAAGATGAGAGGCAAGGGACAAAAGTTGAAAGAATGTTCAGGCAGGAGATGAGGACCATGAGGACCATGAGGTCATAACCATGAGGTCACTTATGCACTGGAAGAGGTTGCCCTGAGAGGTTGTGCAGTCCCAATCCTTGGAGGTTTTCAAGCCTTCTTTCCCCCTAAATATCATCTCCAAACATTGAACAAAAGACTCTTGCTCATGCAAGAATGAAGCAAAAGCCTAAGGCACCAGCAAAAGCTCTGCCTCCCCTGGGCCCTCTCTTCCCTATGAGAGAGGTCTTCCACCAACCCCACACTTCTTCCACCCTCAGCCTTTGCAGCTGCATGTGCCTGGCCTGCCCACTTGCCTTCACCGCCATCACCTTTGTAATTGAGGCCTGATGCGTATCTTGGCACTCCTGCTGGAAGCTGGCACCCACCCTACACCTGGAGTCCACCTGGCCATGGAGGCAGGGAGAGGCCAGGTCCACTGTGCCCGGTGCTGGGCACAGCTTTTTCCTGGGAATGTCCCCAAGGAGCTCTCCTCGTGTGTGCCAGCCTGTGGCCTGGCAGGGGTGGAATTGGGACAAGGGCTGCTGGGGCAGGGCTGAAGTAGCTCAGCTGGGAGAGCGTTAGACTGAAGATCTAAAGGTCCCTGGTTCAACCCGGGCTTCAGCAATGATTTTCTCCCTTTGATTTTGCAGAACCTATCTGCCTTCTTCCATCCTGCCCCAGCAGGATGCTCTCCCAGAGCAGAGCGTACTGCCCATGGGGGAGGCCACCCCCCAGTCCCAGGGAGAGGCACTCCCTGGCTGAGGCCTGAATGGCAGCATCCTCCCTCCAGAGGTCTGTCACAGCGAGACCTCTGATGTGCCAGGGACAGCTGACAAAGCCATGCTGAGGATGGTCCCTTGTGGTGCTTGGCTCCTGAGTTGTCCAGTCACAAGCTGTCCTGAGCAGAGTTTCTTGGCCCCCTTTGCCCCCCTGCTGCAATGGTTGATGAAACACAGATGTGCTCCTCTCTGGGCATCAGCAGGGAGACACGCAGCACAGGGGGACCCCTTGGGGGCCCCACATGAACATCCCTCTGCATTGGCTCCCTGCTGCAGGGGCACAGGTCGGGACAGAAATGCCAGCCGTGGCTCCCCTGGGGTCTAGCATGGAAGGTCACCAACTCTCACACGGTGACTTCCAAACAGCCCCAGTTCAACCACTGGATGTCATTTTTGCTCTCCAAATTTACCTCCCTCTGCATTTCCTGAGCATCACACATGCTTCTGTGTTCTCCATCTTCTCAGCACCAAACCCAGGCTCACAGCACAAGTGTCTCAGCTGTCCCCAGTTTCCATACCCAAATCTGCTCACCCACCAGACTGGAGTGTCCAGCTCAGCTGCAGCCCTTCACAGCCATCAGTCCCTGCCCAGAGGAAGAAAGACCTGCTCATGAGCTCCAACAAGCTGCTGGGCTCCCCTCTTGCAACCTCTTGCTGCTACAGAACCCTTCTCGCCCATCAGGAACACAGTGACAACTTTGACCCAGGACATCTCCCTCTGTCTTCAGTCTCAGCCTCTCCCCAGTCACCCAGTCAGGCCAAGGAATGGCACAGACTGGCCTATAGTCCCACAGCAACGTGCATGTTCTAACCCCGTGCAGTTCTGCTGCCTCATAGCGGCTCCCCAGGCATGCACCTCCAGGGAAGTCTGGCTTTTGTTGTGCCTGAGCAAGGGAGAGGAGGGGAGAGGGAGACCATCTGAACAAGCAAAGTTACTGTCTTGCCAGCTTTGAGCATGAGCTTGCAAATACTTGGCCACAGGGGTAGTGCCTGCAGGATTATATTGCTCCAAAAGAGTCCTTCTAGGTTGTTCTTGAGCAAGAATGGGAGAGTCATTGCCGGGGATGGGCTTTGAGGACCATGTGTGCAAAGCAGAAGAAAGGAGCAGTCCATCCCCTTAGGCCACTCAACCACTCCAGAAGTTCATGGTGACTGTGGTCTGGTTTTGATTCCCCAAACCCTCTCTGCCAGGCAGGGGCTCAGCAGGGAAAAAATCTATGGCACTGGGAAAAATCTATGGCACTGGGCAACACAATTGCCCCAGCTGTACCACCATGGGGACACCGTCCCTGTGTGTGGTCAAACCATCGCCCTTTGAGTTAACAGCTGAACACGCTCAGCCACCCTGCCACAGAGACCCCAGCCAGGGCTGTCCCAGGGCACTGCTTTGCTGTCAGGACAGGCCTCAGTGCTGAAGGAGTGGGAAGGTCCCTGAGCCCAAGCCACATGCGCAGCCCCATGGAGGTGGAAGCCTGCCCTTCACCTCACCTCCAGGGATGTGGGGGACAGAGGGGTGCAGGGAGAGGCCCAGTGCCTGGAGGAGGGGGATGTAAGATTTCTGCCCCCATGTCCCTCCCCCACATGCCCTGGGGTGCCATCAGAGGCTGGGGGCACCTCCCTCAGGGAGGGCATTTCCCTCACCCTGTTGCACGGCTCCTGCTGGAGTTGGGGACAGGTGTGGCCCAGAGGGGTGTTGCCCTGGGCGTCAGAGGAGGCTCAGCCTGTGTCCCAGAACATGGCTCTGCACCCTGTGCTGGGGCAGTGGGGAGCAGAGCTGCCTCCTAACCATTGTGGGAGGTAATCTGTGGGCCTTGATCCCACCTGGGGCTGGCTGGGGTGTTCAGGGCACTGCAGCCACCTTAGCGCTCACTTCTGTGAGACAAAAGCCCAGGGCTTCCCCTGTCCTGGCAGCTCTGTCATGGCCTCTGCGCTGTGGGACCAGCGGGGCCCAGGCAGGGGGAAAGAGCAGCTGGAAACCCAAGGGTGAGGAAATGGGTGCTGCCGCTGAGGTGCATCACGGGACCTATCAGAGAGCCATTTGGACTCGAAAGTGCCTGTGGCCAGCAGGATGGAAATGTCTCTGTCAGCAGGATTATTCCCCAGGGACCATGGGCTCTCGCAGCCCCACAGCCTGACCCCGACCCTGCGCCCCTTCCGCACGCCATGTCCTTCTTCTCTGCTCCCCCTGGTGAGCCTCAGGGAGACACCCGCCACCTGGGCAGGCAAGCACCAGCTGTGGGTCAAAGCCCTCAGAGACTTTTAATAAGAAGAAATCTGGAGGCACAGCAGAAAGAGGGGAATAAAAGAGAGGAAACTCCAGGCGGTTTCTGCTGCCCATGGGTCAAGGGAGACAGTTCCCATGTGCTCACAGCTCTCCCAGCTGCACAGACCTCTCCTCCTCCCGGCTGCACCCAGCTGCACAGCAGGGATGGGCTCTCCTGGCCTGGGGCTCAGGGACTGTTGTGCACAGAGCTCCACTGTCACAGCCTTTGTGTCCTCACGGGGATGTGCCAGAGACACCTCTTCAGCATCATCATAGCCCATGCTCGCCAGGGATAGGGACAAGGTGTCTCCTTCAGCTCTGGGGACCCCGACACTTGTCCGGGAGCGCAGGCTGGCCCCTGCAGGCAGCAAGGCAGGACATTGCAGTTCACCTCATGGGGTCTGTACATCATCTTCCTCCCAGCTCCTCACCACATTCAGCTCCTTCTCCCACCCCCAGTCCCTCCAAGGAAAACTCCTGGGGCAGGTTCCCCCTTCCCAGGAGGTTGGGGTCTCAGGACAGCAGCGACTGGGTGCCACCAGGGATGGCACCCCAGGAACCAGCAGTGCTAAATTTCCCTCTCACCTCTGGGTGCATCCCTGGGCCCTGCTCCTTCCTCTGGCACCCTGGACATTTCCCACTCGCCCTGCTCAGGGGCAGCATCCTCCCAGGGTCAGAAACCTCCCTGGCATCATCATAGCCACGCTGGCTCACCTGCGACCAGGACAAGAACATCTGAAAGGAGAGGGGAGCTGGTGACAGTGAGAAGATACGTCCTGCAGAGCAGAGGACGGGAGGAGGCGCAGGGACACAGGGCTGAGACACTGGTGTTGGCAGCGCCACAGGAGACCCCTGTTCCTCCCCATCTCTGACACTGACACTCAGTGACACCTCTGTCCACACATGTCTGCAGGGAGACGAAGCCCTTCCTGCCTCCGTTACCTGCTGCTGATGCCAGACCATCCTCCTCCTCGCTGAGCCCAGGGGAGGCTGCAGCTGGCTCAGGGACTCCTCTGAAGAAGAGCCTGGAGAGATGCACAGTGGGTGTTATGGAGCGAGCCCCACTGACCTGGCCCATGGTCAGCGCTGCTGGGGAAGGGGGACCCACAGAGCTGGGGCTGCATGGGGAGGAGGGCTGGGAATTTACCCTGCTCCCCTGGCACAAACCCTGTCTCAAAGGTGCTCCCAGAGGTGCCCTAGGACAGCCCCTTCCCTCCCTCCTTGGGTGTCACATGGGGTGCAGGGGCAGAAAGAGAGGGGCTGTCCAGCTGGGCCGGTGAAAGGTGGTTGGGAGAAAGCTCCTCTCCTGGGCCCAGGACCTGGATGCTCTCCCCACACACCACATGGCACCAGTGCTGCAGGGACCACGGGCTGGGGGGCTTCAGGGGATCAGCTCTGGGTTAGGGCCAGGGGAAAGGGTCCTGCAGATGTGCCTCCAGGGAGGACCCACACCCACCTGAGCGACCAAACCTCGCCTGCTTCTCCCATGCTGGGCTGTAACCGATCTCCTCGTACACGGCCTCGGGGAAGAGCTCCTGAGCTCTCCTGGAGCCTGGGGATAGAGGCAGGGCTGGCAGAGGGACAGGCAGAGAGCCAATGGGACCCCACTGTGCTCCCCCAAACCTCTTCCTTGGGCCAGCCCAGCACTGCTCCGACAGCACAGCCCCACTGCACTGTCCAGGCATGGCTGCCACATCCCCGGTGAGGGCAACATTGCTGTGAGATCCTCTGGGGCAGCATCACCCTCACATCATCCCTTTGGAGACAGCGCTCATGCCCCTCTGGCCCCTGGGTCATGCCCCCTTGTCTGACCCTGGAGCAGCTCCCATGTTTCCTCTCCACCTGGAGCTGCCCTCTCTCTGCCCCACGGGTCTATAGCAGGGCCCCTGCCCTCTGGTGGGTGGGCAGGGCTGGGCAGAGGGACAGGCTGGGAGCCTGACACCATGGAAATGGACCCTCCTGCCCCACGCTCCTCCTAGCATC
>NW_026114357.1:0-9948 GCF_018139145.2 Gymnogyps californianus | reverse complement strand
GCTCGCTCTGTGCCGCAGCCACAAGAGATAAGCCGTTTGGTTGATCTCCGTTTAAGGAGGGGAACGGAACCGTTCCGCCCCGTTTCCGGAGGGCGTGCGATCCCGGCACGTGCCAGCCCGGAGCCCACGGTACCTCTATGTGCTGAAACATGTAGGGGTGGTTGCAGATCTTCCGCAGCTGCATGATGGTGTTCATCAAGGTTTTCGTGCCGCCTTTGCCCTGCGCAGACGAGACAGGACGTTAGAAATCTGCACTGAAGTTTACCGACGGCAAGAGCCATCCGGGTGTTCCCGAGGAACGTTCTGGGAGCATTTAGCTGGGGGTTCGCAGCCCCGAGGCTCCAGCGCGGCCCAGACCTAGCTGGGGCTGTGCCTAGAGGCACCGGACCGGCAGCGGGACTGCCCGGGTGGGCAGCCAGGCTCTCCCCAGTCAGCGAGGGGCGAAGTTCAAGGTTTTAATACAGGCGTTAAAGTCAGCCCGAGGCGGCGAAGGAGCAAAGGCTGCTGGAGAGGCAGCTGCTCTGGGGGAGCCGAGCCGAAGAACGCGGAATTTGTCACCTCCCGCTCTTAGTTCAGATCAAAGCGTCTTTTGTAATTTTTCCTTCTAATTAATTGGCACTTGGCGCTCTGATCACGCTGAGAAGCGAGGCGGCGGCGGCCTCCGCGGGTTCCCTGGCAGGCGCAGGAGGACACCCAGCACCACCCTGGATGCACAAGGGGCCGAGCTCAACCCATCGCCCCAAGGCAGCCCACGCACTGGAGCGGGGCGCTGGCCCCGTCCCCGTCCCCGTCCCTCCAGGCCTTCTTGCTTTGCTCGTCAAAGGGGTTTTTGCTTTCTCTCTTGATGCAGCAAGCGGGGACAGAGGCGGAACAGACCCCCCCCAGCCCCGGAGGAGGTTCCAGCCCCACTCCGACAGCGGAGCAATCCGCCAAAAGCAGGGATACTTCCACGGCCAGACCTTTTTGTCCTTCTCGGAGCCATCCGTGAGGAGCACGCCCTTGGCCTGCATGTGCCTGTAGAGGACCCTCTGCAGAGCGGACATGTCACACTTGATCACGTACTCCACCTGCAAGGACCGAGGAGGGGTTAATTCCCGAGGCGACGCGAGCGAGCACCTCCAGAACCCCGCGACGCTGCGCCCTTCCGAAGCGTGGCACAAACCCGTCCGCTTCTAAAGCCTGGGGGGACCCCGAGTCCCCCCTTCTCGGATGAATCAACCCAGCCATCTCCTTCAGGGAGCCGAACAAAGCTCCACGCGCACGCCGAGGCGGGGGAAGAGCGGGACAGACCCTGCCGGCCGTTACCTTTTCAGGCAGCTGCGCTTCTACTTCCTTCTTCAGCCTCCGCAGCAGGAAGGGGCGCAGCACTTTGTGCAAACGCCGAATGATCAGGATGGTTTCTTCTTCGTTCAGGTCCACCTGCGTGACCAGGAAAGGGAACCGTTACGCAAGGGAAGCTCCCTTCCTCAGCATCCCTCAACGGCGGCGAGATCCCCAGGGCCAGGGTAAAGCATGGCGACGCATCGCTCCGCACGCGGCGGAACGGGACACCGAAAGCCTCTTCGAGGTAATCGTCACAATCGGAGGTTTCTGCACTGACTTTTTTTTTTTTAAATTCGGGCTCACGTTATCTTCCCCCAGCTGCCCGATGACCTGCTCCGCAAAACTTCGGCTGCCGCAATTCAACGGGAGTCGCTTCAAACAGCTCCAGAGCCGTTAACGGCGGCACCGACAGCACCTTCGCCACCCGAGAACTGCACCAGCAAGAGCCCAACCGGCTTCTCCCACCAACGCTCAGGTATCTCGGCGACGGGAGAACTGTTCACCTACCCTCACCTCCCGTACTCAACTATCACTCTGTATTTTCCAGTCTTCCACTAGAACCCACCCCAAAGAAATGACATTTTACGGCGCTCTGCACCTCGTGCGGGGAAATTAGAGCTTTTTGCGAGCGTTTGCAAACACAAGCTACCCAAAACGCCCGGCGGCCGACGGCAGCCCTGACACCCCCCCCTCCGCCTTCCTGCCGTTACCTTCTCTCCCGTCATGGCAAAGGGAGCGTTAAACCACTGCTCGAACGTGCTACAGCTCTTGAAGATGGTCGGCAGGAGGAAATTGAGCAGGGCCCACAGCTCCGGCAGCTTGTTCTGCAGCGGGGTGCCCGTCAGCAGCAAACGGCGCGGAGCCACGTAGTGCGTGTTGAGGACCTGGGTGAGCTTGCAGTGGTGGTTCTTCATCCTGTGGCCCTCGTCCACGATCATGTACTTCCAGCGGATCTGCGGGAAGGAGAAGGGCGGTGTGGGCAAGGGACGGCGGCTCCCGGCGCCGCAGCACCTTCACTGAGCTCCAGCTACGACTGGAGAATCCCACCGACAGCCTTTGGTAGAGCCGGGCCTCCGGAGGCGTCCAGGATTGATCCGAGCTAGCCGGGATCGCGGAAACCCAGTCTAACCTCCTCTAAGCTGCGGCTTGGGAACCGCTCCCATCAGGAGCGCTTTGTGTCTCTGACTCCGAGACGGACACAGAAGGAGCGGGGAGAAGGGAAGAACGCTAATGCCAAGCAGCTGACAGGGACCGACGCCAGCTTTGGGGCGTTTCAGTATTTCTTGAGATTTCTGGCCGTTAACAAGTCAAGCCGTGTTTAACTCTCGGCAACGCAAAGGGAGAAGGCGGTTCCCTTCGAAGCCTTGCCGAGGTAAGGCCCGCCAGCTCCGGCGCGGGCTCCGCATCTGGGCAGAGCCCCGCCGCCGAGGTAAGCGGGGCTGCAGAACTAATTCTGAGCGAGATTAAACCCGGGGTTTTGACTTTGGCGCCTCGCCTGCCTGCTTCTGGAACGGCACAACCCTTCCAGCCCGGGGGAAGCCTCAACATTTGATCTTCGCCCTGCGGCTGCCGGCTGAGCACAGAGAGAAACCCTCCGCTGCTCAGCTAGGGCAGAAGGGCGACGACGATCTGGTAGGGGTTCTGACAAAGGTTCATTGTCCTATGAATTGCTTTATTAAAAGGGAAAAAAAACCCCAATATTTGCTGTATCACAGGATATGCAGCCAAAAATGACAGGAATGCTACATCAGCTCTGGCTGCTGAGGGTAAGCAGCGGCTCCTCGCCTCCTGCCACGCGACGACGAGAGACTGCGGAGCTAAAGATCCCACTCGAGAGGGCAGGATTTTCCTGACAGGGACTGTCTCGGTGACGCCTGGGCAGCGCCCAGGAGCGCAGGGAGGACGGGCGATCCTCCTGCCGCAGCCCAAACCCCACCCAAGAGGGAGCCGCTGTCGCCCGCTGCCGGCAGGACTCACCTTGGCCAGGATGTGCTTATCTTTGATGATATATTCGTAAGTAGTGAGCAAGACGTTGAATTTCCCACTTCGGAGCTGAGGTACGAATGCCCGTCTTGCTGCTGGGGAGCCCTGGAGAAAGAATTTCAAGCAGAAACGTTAAACCCGAATACAATTTCCAGGAGAAGAGAGGGGGTGGGAGTAGTTGTTATCCACACGGAACAATTGTGCCCGTTACAGAAAGGCAGGGAGAACATTTGTGCAGAGGGTAGCAGCTGGATTCCTTCTGCCGTTAAGGAATGACAAACAAATGTGGATTTCATCGATTTAGCGCCAGGAAGCGTCCCAGCTTCCTTGGGATAATGGAAATATTGTTAGACTGGAAGGAGGAAAAGGCAAACTGGCATCCCAGGAATCCTCACGAAACGAGCGGCCGAAGGAGCCCGGTAGGCGCGTGCAAAAAGAACGCCGGTACTTGCCTTGTATGAGACCTTCACCACGGAAGGAGCCCATTTGTCAAACTCGTACGCCCAATTCGACAGAGTTCTGGAGGGGGGGGAAAGAAAAAAGAGAGAGAAACGGTAAAACTGGCCCTTGCGCAACGGGGAATCGCACGGCAGAGGCCCGGAGCCGGCACGGAGGCCAGGCCAAGCGTTCTCTGTGCGGTGCAGGGCTGGGAGGGGCGAGGAATTCAGGCAGGGCACTTACGAGAGAGGTACTATAATGAGGAAGGGTCCGTTGATCCGTTTGTGCTCCATGAGGTATGTGATTAAAGCGATGGTCTGGATGGTTTTGCCCAGACCCATTTCATCGGCCAGGATGCCGTTCAGGTTGTTGTTGTACAAGGACACCAGCCACTCCAGACCTTTGATCTAGGGGGGAAAGGAGGGATGGAGGGCTGAAAATACATCAGACCGCAGACAGAGGGGTCGCGCAGCGGATGGGCCAACGACCTGCCACCCCACCCCGTCTTACGCCTTACGCAGACGAGCTCCCTATGCACTATTAATGAGCTCGCTTTAATTATTTAAAGCCAGTCACATCACTAACGCCTTCCTCTCCTCTCAAGGCCACGGGCACAGGCGGAGAGCCGATGTTCTTTGTTTTAAGCAGCGAGCGAGCCTGGCTCATTACCTCGCACCAGACACGCGCGCCGGCTCTGCCCGCGGCTCCTGTTTCTCGCTACCAGGAGCGTCTCGGCGCAGCCCAAATCTCGGCGCCTCCCGCCGAAACCTCCTGGCAGCGCCGCCATAAACGGCAGCGCCCGCGTCCGGCAGGGCCACAGGGTCCGGCAGGGCCACAGGGTCCGGCAGGCACTCGCTCCCTCCCGCAGCCCCTCACCTGGTACTGCTTGAGGACTCCGTTGACCATCAGCGTGGACTGCTTGTCCACCCGCTCGGTGACGGCGTGGGCCACGGCATAGTACGACTGCAGGCCCCTCGCCAGAGCTTGAGACACCCCGTACTCATCATCAACATCTTGCTTGGCGTTCCTGGGGAGGGGAAAGGAGAAAAAAAAAAAAAAGAAATGGAGATAAGACAGACGATCCCTTTGGAGAAAACTCCCGGGGAGCCGAATCAGTGCCGCGGTGGTTAATTTTCCCAATACGAGCCAGATTAGGTCTCATTTTGGAAAGACTGCTCTCAAAAACCGGGAGCAGAGCAAAGGCCGCACGCCGAATTTCGCTCCTCTGACACAAAGCACGCGAGGTTCGCAAAAGCGACTTGGAAAGAGAAGCCGGCAGGCCGCGCCGGCAGGCCGAGAGGCAGGGCTCACTCGATAATGTGTCTGGCATCCACTTCCGAGACATCGTCGCTGTCTGGATCGGGGATCTTCTTCTTCTCCTCCACAGGCAGGGCAGGCTGAGCAGGCTGCGGTTGCTCCTCTTCCTCCTCCTGCCAGGAGACACAAAGCGCGCCCTTCTGAGCACAGAGCCGCTCGTTCTCCTTTATACAACGGAAACGGCAGCAAAACCTGCTCAGCCGCGCTCCGGAGCGACCGAGCCTGCGGACAACAGGCTCCGAAACCCCCCGGGGAAGCTCTCGTGGCCCCAGGAGCTCGCAGACGGAGCCTCTGCCCGCAGGGGCACGGCCGCTAACGAGGACAGAGGCTACCAGAAGCACAGTCGCACACGGTTTGCTTCCGAACGTCCCAAGAGTTACGTGAGAAACATTCGGGAAGAGAAGCGGGCAGCTAACGAGCCGAGCTCGCCATCTCCTCGCTGCCCCTCGCTTTCTTTACACGGGTTTTTTTGGTTTATTCTAAATACGCTTATTTGAGCTGACAGATCTGCGCTGGAAAAAGGAATTCCTGAGATGAGCTTGGCGCGGTACATACAGCTGTTTCCTCTTCTCTCAGAAATATTTAAAATACAGAAGCGTAAGGGAGACTGGCGGTATTTCTGCTTACCTCCTCCTCCTCTTCTGACCCACTTTCTTCACTGTCAGATCGTGGAGCCACTTCATATCTAATTAAATACAAATATTAATATTTAATTGCAAATCTGCTACCAACAGCACTCTACACACAGCAGGGTTCTAGAAACCCTTGCATTAAAACTTGGATTTTGTTATCAGGTTGTGGTTTTTTTTTTTTTTTTAATAATGCTTATTCGTTTATTTTCCCCTCACTCAGCTCAAGTCTTCACACGCGCTCTCGGGAAAGCGTATGAGCCCGAGAGCCCGCGTCCGGGACCACCCACCGAGCCTCCTGCAAGCCTTTCCCACACAATTTTGGGAGGCTGATGAAATCCTTCCTCCCCGATCCGCAGCCCCGCTGCTTCCAGCTCCCCGCGCTTCCCGAGCTTTGGGCCCAGGCCGAGCGTTTTCCTCCCCGCCGATCCCGTACCGAACACGGACCCCAGCCCCCCCGAACAGCCTCGCCACAGGCACAATCCCAGCGTGCGGCCGGAGCTCCCCATTCCCCTTCGAGCTCCGGCGTGCGGCAGATGCGAGGCAGAGGCACCGGGAGGGGGGCAGAGGAAATCTCCCATCGTTGTCGTCGTCCCCCCCACCGCGGGACTTACCCGGGTTCATCTCCAGCCAGGCTTCCAGCTGCCCCGCCTTCGGGGCATCGGTGCCGGTGAGGATCTTCCCACTCTCCACGTGGATCACTTTGACAGGGAGGTCGCTCATTTGGCTCGTCTCGTCCAGCGGCTGAGGAATCAAAGTCAGGCTGCGGGTCAGTATTTTGATTTTTCTGCCTCGAAACAGAGCTCGCGTTTCCATCAACATCTACCGCGTCGACCAAACCCGCCGCCGGACCGCTGCAACGGCCGCCGGGAAGAACGAAACGGCCGACTGCTTCAAGCACCACGTCACCGGAGGACGGGCAAAGCTCGAAAGCTGACGAGATCTAACATTTTGCTTTGAAAAAAATCAATGTAGAAATCAAGAATCTTTGTGCGGGAAGGCGTATTCAGGTGCCGAACTTCATTCCCACAGGAGCGACTGACTTGAAATACCACTGGAAAGCTCTCCTGCTCGCAAAGGTTTTGCAAAGCGCCGAGCACGGGGAGTTCAACGCGCAGGGCTGATCCCGGCGCGCGCAGAGTGACGGATCCCTCGTAGGCGACGCGAATCCCGACCCGACCGCCCTGCCCCAGCTCACACGGGAGAAGCGCTGGGGAGGAAACCAAGTTCCCACGCGTCCTAAATCCTGAACCGCCCTCCGCTGCGGCAGGCCTAGAGCCTGTCCGAGAAAACTATTCACGTCGAGGACGGGCAGAGAGATCTCCCTTTCCATCCCGCTGTAAGTTCTATCTCGGGAAGCCTCAATTTAGCCGCCCGCTGCATTAGATCCCATCATCGGCGGCGGCCCTGCCGCGGGGAGGGTCGTAACGGGCCTTTGCAGCACGTGGCTGACGTTTCCTACCCCGCTTGGCACGGCGGGAAATGAGATTATTGGGCTTACTTCGCCATCTGGTCCGATCGCCGGAGTCTGCCCTTCCGCGTTCTCTGCCTTCTGCAAGAGGAGGAAGACGGTTGTTAGCGGCCCAGCGCCGAAGGGAACGACAAAACCGGCGCCTCCGCAAAGAGGTTATTCCAGCTCCAGGCGAAGCTTGGCCTTCAACTCACCTTCTTTTTCTTTTTCTTCTTCTTCTCCTTGGCCACCTGCGCGGCCTTGTGCTGCCGCACCAGCTCCGTCAGGTTGGCTACGTACTCGTCCGTCTGCTGCAGCAGGTAGGCCAAGCGCTTGTCCTTCTTCTGGTCGATGAGCTTGCGGTACCCCTCCTCATCTTCGGCCTAGGGAAAGCAGGATCGTTAACACCCCGCTAAGCGAGACGAGCCCGCCGCGCGCAGCCGGAACACGCGACAGCTCGTCGCGCACACGAACCGCTTCCCGTGCCGCTGCTTACCATCAAACGGCGCATCCTCTCCTTCTCGATCCTCTCGTTTTCCTTCTTCTGCTCGCGCTCCGTGTTGGCGTGGTAAGTAGCCACCGCCTTGGTCAGCTTTTGGATTTTCCCTGTGACGGAGCGATGGTATTCCTTGAAATCTTTAGCGTGCTGGAGAATGCTATTGAGGTATTCCTGCGGGGAAAAGGAAGCGGCAAACAGGCAGCGTCAGGACTCGTGCACTCAGGTGTTCTGCTAAGTGAATACATCTAACGCCATAAGCTAAGTGAGATCGACTCCCCTTACGTCTTATAGAATAGAATATGTTGGTTGGAAGGGACCTACAAGGATCACCTAGCCCAAGCAACGACCACCTAGCCCAAGCAACGACCACCTAGCCCACTGAGGATCTTCCTCTAATCCCCTAAAACACGGGAATTCCCTAAAAAAGTTCAGCCCTGCCAACTCCAGCCGCCCAACTCCTCCGGCCCCCCCGAAAACGGCACGTTCGGCACGTCACAGCTGACCTGGTGCTTCTGCCTGCGTTTCCGTTCTTGCTCAATCTTCTGCTGCTTCTCCAGCTTCTCGGTGATGCGAGCCTCGCGCAGGGACTGCCGCTTGCTGCGCTTGTACGCCTTGGCGTTCAGGGCCGTTTCCAAGGCCGTGTCTCGCCTCATGCACACCACGACTTCCTGACGCAGCTTTTGGAGAGATTCAGATTAAAAAAAATAAAGGGAATTAACTCCAGGGGCGACGCTGCAAAGCGTTGCAATAGCGCGAGTTTCGTGCCACCTGCAGCTGCCACAGGCAGCGCGGCAATAAAGCAGATCTCCTCTGACAGAGAGCTTACCTGTCGCTGAAAATTAAGCAGCCTCAGTGCTTTAAGTTCAATGGTAGCTTTGGTTCTCAGGTCACCAGCCAGGGAGCCAGGAAGGTTTTCCAGCTCTTGGATTCTGTGAGCAATGCGAGCTTGCAGCCTGTAGCGGAAGGAGACGGGATTTCACGGCAGGCAGGGACCAGCACAACGCATTGGCTTTCGCTCCCCTCCCGCCGAGGGGCTCTCGAGCACGGCTCGGATTTGGGGAGGCCCCTCTCAAGTGAGATGGAGGCTCTTGGCAGCGGAGCGGCTGCTCGGCATCCAGAGTTTTAACTCGGTTTTAATCAATTGGCACAGCAGAGACGCTCCCCTGCAGCGGACAGGCACCCGCGGTCTCTAATAAAACGTCCCCTGGAAAGCAGGAGGGACGAGATTTTGGGAGGTGCCTTCAGAAGCTCCAAGGAAAACGGACGCCCGCTTGTCCCTCCAGATCCTTCCCCGTTAATACGGGGTAAAACAGGTCGGGGACTCGTTAGGGTACGCCTCAAGAGGACGAGAAGTGCCGGTGGCGCGAGGAAGGCGACGAGCGAGGCACTCCAGGCCCCGTAACCCGCAGCACGGCGTAGCCCCTACCTGTACTCCCTCTCCTGCAGGATTTCCACCGGGTCGAGTCCTCTGGGTTTCTGGATGGGCGTGATCCGGTTCTGCTTCTGGTGGAGCTGCACCATGGGGGCCGGCTGGGCCGGCTGCCCGGGAGACTGCGTCTGGGGCGGCATCACGGGCGACGCCGCGGGAGGCACCGCCGGCGGGGCTGGCGAGGGCCGGCCGGTGGGCTGGGGAGGAATCAGTTTCTGAGGTGTGCTAGTGGGGGCTGCAGCATTTGCCATTGGTCCTGTGGAAAACCAAACCAGGGCGCCGTCAAGAAAGCGGCGAGGAAAAACATCCCGAGTTCCCCGCCTGCGGAAAGGGAAGCGGCTCTGCGTACCCGGAGCCCGGCTTCGGCGCAGCCCCCCGCCCTCCCTCTCACCTGAAGCCCCCACCTCTCTGCCGCGCCAGAACTTCAGCAGCAGATAAACCCGACGGGCTCCCTCCCCAGATGAAGCTCTGAACTCCTCCAAGCTCCTTCCACCGCAGCGGCGCGGAGCGCCGACGGCGAGCTTTTCCCCCCGCCCCGGCACCTCGCTTCGTTAACCGCCGGCCCCTAACGGGCTCCCGGTTCCGTGTCCCGGTTTAAGGCAGCTGTGCTGCCCACGAGCCCCGGGTCTCACCTTCCGGCCAGGGCTTGGGGGGGCCGCCGGGGGGTTGCCCAGGCATTCCTGGGGGAACTCCTGAGGGTCCGGGAGGGGGCATGTTAGGCCCTCCTATACCTGCAGAAGGGCCAAAAAAAAGGACAGAAAGGAGAGGAAAAAAAAAAAAAAGAAGAAAAAAACCACATTAAGATCTTGATCTTTGTGTGTGTTTCGCAGGAGCAAAGTTTATCCTCCCGCTTAGGAGAGCCTGACCAGCACGTACGCCT